>NC_081411.1:602828393-603088383 GCF_030272615.1 Cryptomeria japonica | reverse complement strand
TAGATAAGTATATCAAAAGTTATTCAAAAAATGGTGCACCTATGTCTGTGAGAACTATGGAGACACTAGTAAAAGAAATTCAATAATAATATGTTATTGTTGTTCAAATTGAAAAAAATTATATGGCTAGAAAGCTCAGAAGATGGGTGAAAATATGGTGGCAATTTTAGAAATACCCACTTTATGAAGTGTAAACCTGATGATGACAAAGTCGATAAACCAAGTTGATAAAATAAAACATATCAAAAATGAGAGAAATGGAGGGAAATCAAACTTCCAATCTGTAGCTTTGTCATCCAAGCCTAATTCCAAGCCTAAATAGACAAAAGCACGTACGGGTGCGTATAGTGTAATAAGCGCGTACGTGCTACTTTTACTATAAATAGCACGTACGCGCTATTGTATAAAATGATATTCTATGTATAATATGTGTATATACATATAATATATGTAATATATAATATGTGTATAATATGACATTGTATATATAATATGTTTATATACATATAATATATGTATATATATAATATATTAAACATATATATACACATGTAAGTGTATCGTCTCTCCCTCTCAAACGCATACAAGGTCTCTCTCTCTCTCTCTCTCTCTCTCTCTCTCTCTTTCCCTTCCTCCATACCCCATCCCTCTTTCTCTTCTCTCCCTCCATACCCCACTGCAACTATGTTTGCACTTTTATATAAGCAAGTGAATTTATTTCTTGTCTGCAACTTCCTCTTTGATTTTTATCATGTATCCTCTCCTAAAAAAAATTGACTGATGGATTTTTGTGTGTATATTGAATAGGAGGAATAGGGTTTGAAATTGAACCACGGGTGTATTATTGTGACAAACAAGGAAACCTGTAGCAATATTCTTCTCGAATGTATTTTAATGAGCAGAGCAGATGTGGAAAATAGTGTCAACAAAGCAACATGATGAGTCAAAGTACCTGCAGTATGTTTTTCAGAAGAAAACAATAGGTAGGAAGAAAAAGAGGAGAGTAACATAGATGGTGTCCTTGTAGAATGATAGTGGTGGGTATGCGAGAGTTGCCATGTTGTTACACAATGCTTGTCACCTAGAGAAATTAAAGTTTGTTTTATGCATGGCAATGGTAGTATATGATGATCATCACTTGTCAAACAACTTGGAACGGTACATACCCATGAAAGAAATCAAGTGTGTAATTCCTATAGTCACAATCGAGATCAGTCTTATAACCTTGGCAAATTTAATAGCATCATATGTTTTAGAACTTAGGTAGTACACTTAGGGTTAGGTCAAGCTCTTACACTTGCTTTTTGGTGAATCCTCATTGTTTGTTTGCTTGGAGGTCTCAGTGTATGATCTTCTATTCATAACTTTAAATTTAATATATCATTTTATTATCCCTACATATGACCCCTTTAGGTGTCATTAGAGGTCGTATTGTTTCCTATAGAGGTCATAAGGTACTTGTGACCCCTAAGACCCATCCTCTTTCCCTCCCCCCTACTCTCCTCTCTCGCCTCCCGCTCCCTCCCCTCTACTCTCTTCCCGTGTCGCTCTCTCTCTGCTCTCTCTCTCTCTACCTTCCCTCCCCCCTCTTCTCTCCCTATCTCCCTCCCTCTACCTCTCCCTTCCCCCATCTTCTCTCTCTCTCTCTCTCTCTCTCTCTCTCTCCTTCTCATCTCCTCTCCACTCTCTCTCTCTCTCTACCTCTCTCCCTCTTTCTACCTTCCCTCCCCCCTCTTCTCTTCCCTCTCCCCTCTACGCTCCCTCCCTCTCCTCTCTCCCTCCCTCTACCTCCCTTCCCCCCTCTTCTCTCCCTCTCTCCCTCTCTCTCCCTCTCCCTCCTTCCCTCTCTCCCTCTCCCACCCCCCCTCTCTCTCTCTCTCTCTCTCTCTCTCTCTCTCTCTCTCTCTCTCTCTCTCTCCCTCACTCTCTCCCTCACTCCCTCTCTCTACCTCCCTCCCTCTACCTCTTCTCTCCCCCTCTCCCTTCTTCCCTCTCCCACCCCCCCGCTCTCTCTCTCTCTCTCTCTCTCTCTCTCTCTCTCTCTCTCTCTCTCTCTCTCTCTCTCTCTCTCTCCCTCTCTCTACCTTCCCTCCCCCCTCTTTTCTCCCTCTCCCTCTCCCCTCACCTCTCTCCCTCTCCCCTCTCCTCTCCCTCTCCTCTCCATCTCTCTCCTTCTCCCCTCTCCTCTCCCTCTCCTCTCCCTCTCTCTCCCTCTCCCCTATCCTCTCCCTGCCTCTCCCCTCTCCTCTCCCTCTCCCCTCTCCTCTCCCTCCCTCTCCCCTCCTCTCCCTCTCCTTATCCTATTCTCTCTCTCTCTCTCTCTCTCTCTCTCTCTCTCTCTCTCTCTCTCTCTCTCTCTCTCATCTCTCTCTCTCTCTCTCTCTCTCTCTCCCTCTCCTCCATCCCTCTCCATCCTCCTCCCCTCCTTCTCTCTCTCTCTCTCTCTCTCTCTCTCTCTCTCTCTCTCCCTCCCTCTCCCTCTCTCTACCTTCCCTCCCCCATCTTCTCTCCCTCTCCCATCTTCTCTCCCTCTCCCCTCTCCTCTCCCTCCATCTCCCCTCTCCTCCTCTCCCCTTTCCCTCCCTCTCCCTCCCTTCCCCCCTCTTCTCTCTCTCTCCCTCTCTCTCCCTTCTTCCCTCTCTACCTCTCCCACCCTCTCTCTCTCTCTCTCTCTCTCTCTCTCTCTCTCTCTCTCTCTCTCTCCTCTCTCTCTCTCTCTCTCTCTCTCTCTCTCTCTCCTTCGCATACGAGGTACTCAAAATATTAGTTCCCTGCCCTACCATAACTTTTTAAAGGATTAGTAGCACGTGCGTGATACTTATTACTCATAAGTGCGTACGTGCAACTTATCAGCCCAGAATGGCAAAAAAGAATACTGTTGGGCTTGTCAACATTTTATGGTCTAACAGTGCATACGCAATTATTAATGTAGCGCGTACGTGGTTTATAGACATATTTTTAGCTGCCCAAGAGCCTCAATGACCTCAAAAGAATTTTTTGAGGTCATTGAAGGCCTCATTGGAACCGTGTCTGCACTTCTATCACTGTTGTATACATAAAAGTAAGTGAATTTTTTGTTTTTGCATGATTTCAAATGATTGAATTGTTGTTTTTATTAGTTTTTTGTTTTGCATGGTTTCAAATGATTGAATTATGATTGTTTAATAGTTTGATTCCAAAAAAATAGTCATAAGCTGCATATTTATGGTTATTTATTTGTTTTTGAACTTTTCTTTACATATATATGTTTAGGTCAACCAATATCAACCATGGGAAAGAATAAGCGAGGAACGATGGAACAACAAAAGGCTCAAAAGGAAAGACAGAGGCAGCATATGAAGAAATTGCATGACATAAGAAACTAGATACAATTTGAGAAAAAATTGTCAAAAAAGTTGTCAAGCAACTTCTACATTGCATCGGTAGGGTATGACTCTCGACGTTCTGGTGCTTTGGGATGCATGATAGGGCCATGCCTAGCATAAACCTGCCCACCTGGATGTGCTTGCAACGTCGATTTGTGCACACGATGAACCAAATCAATTCTAGCCAATCTAGCAAATTTTCTTGCAAGAATGGCTCTGAGTCATTGAAAACCAAGATAGGCCATTGTAAAGGAGCATCACGCGTCCCCACTAGAAAAAATAGATTGACTGTATGTGTCATGGATTGGAAGAAACAGTCCATCAAATTTTGATATTTTTTGGACTCAGGGCACTTGAGAGATCGTACCGATAGAGTATGACTCTCGATGTTCTGGTGCTTTGGGATGCATGACAGGGCCATGCCTAGCATAAACCTACCCACCTAGATGCACTCACGACATTAGTTTGTGCACATGATGAACCGAATCAATTCTAGTCATTCTTGCAACTTTTCCTTGTAAGCAACTAATGATTTTTTGAGCAGGTAAAAAAATGATACTAATTGAAAATGGCTCCGAGTCATCAAAAACCGAGATAGGCCATTTTAAAGGAGCCTCACATGACCCCACTGGAATAAACAGATTGACTGTATGTGTCGTGGATTAGAAGAAATAGTCTGTCAAATTTTGACAATTTTTTGGACTTAGGGTACTTGAGAGATCTTACAGGTAGGGTATGACTCTCGATGTTTTGGTGCTTTGGGATGCATGATAGGGCCATGCCTAGCATAAACCTTCCCACTCGGACGTGCTCGCAATGTCGATTTGTGCACATGACAAATCGAATCAATTCTAGCCATTCTTGAAACTTTTTCTTGCAAGTAACTAATGGTTTTTGGAGCAGGCAAAAAAATGCTACTAATTGAAAATGGCTCCGAGTCGTCGAAAACCGAGATAGGCCATTTTAAAGGAGCCTCACATGACCCCACTAGAACAAATAGATCAACCATATGTGTTGTGGATTGGAAGAAACCATCCATCAAATTTTGATAATTTTTTGGACTCAAGGCACTTGAGAGATCGCACCAATAGGGTATAACTCTCGACGTTCTGGTGCTTTGGGATGCACTACAGGGCCATGCGTAGCATAAAACTGCCCCCCCAGATGTGCTCGCGATGTTGGTTTTTGCACATGACAAACCAAATCAATTCTAGCCAATCTTGCAACTTTTCCTTACAAGCAACTGATGATTTTCGAAGCAGGCAAAAAAATGCTACTAATTGAAAATGGCTCCGACTCGTCAAAAACCGAGATAGGCAATTTTAAAGGAGCCTCATGCAACCCTATTGGAACAAACAAATCAACCTTATGTGTCGTGGATTGGAAGAAACAGTCTGTCAAATTTTGACAATTATTTGAACTTAGGGCACTTGAGAGATCGCACTGGTAGGGTATGACTCTCGACGTTCTGGTGCTTTGGGATGCATGACAGGGCCATGCCTAGTGTAAACCCACCCACCTGGACGCACTCACGACGTTAGTTTGTGCACACAATGAACATAATTTGACCATTGCGAGCGTGAGGGTGCTCTCGCACCAAACACATTGTTGTTTATATTCATATTGTCGATTTTTGTTGTTTATATTCATATTATTAATTACATATGCAAATATTCATTTAAATTTATAAAAAGGTAGCCACCAAATACAATGAATACATAATAATGAACTGAATACAAGGAGTTTTGTAGGGTTATTTCAATATTTTAGAAATTTTATCAAATCATATTCCACGATTGCAATGCTTTATATCATATATTTTTGTTGTTTATATTCATATTGTTGATTAAATATGCAAATATTCATTTTAAATTTATAAAAGGAAAACCACAAAATACAATGAATACAAAATAATGAACTCATTACACATTTATTAGATTGAATATCGATATTTATATATATAAAAAAAGGCATGTCTACCAAGTCAATACAAGTATTACAAAAATGTGGCATATGCCATGTCCAAATCGATATACAATAAAAATGTAGAATATATCTACATGTATTGGTCATTCTATTATGAAAACTAACACTATATGATCCTAAACTTGTGGTGGATCATCAAAATCAAGCCTCTTCGGCATAGTATGCGGCTCTATAGATGGTTGCAAAACCACAATTCAAAAGCCAAGTTAGAATTCTTTTGTAGAAAATAGTTCACAATTAACAACATAACTATGCATTTAACTTTAATTCCTTTGCAACTGAAATGTAGATTACCTCATCAGCTGATCTAGGAGCTAATGTCTTTGCTCTCCTCTCCTTGTCACTCTTAGGAGTTTTCTTGAAGACATACTTAAATGGATCCACGTTATGGTCGTACCGCGAAGGAGTCTATTGTAGATTAAATGTACAATTAATACAATGTACTAACATAAATATATCAAAAACACTTAAAAGCTATAATATAGAGAACAATGACGTACGTGTGCCTCGAATGCTTCTCCAATGGACTGAGAATGGCTCACCATCGATGTAGAAATGGTCACTATTACCTATACAAAAAATGTACAAAGATTAAATACAATTAATATAATGATAAGTATTGAAGGTTGAAAATAGTTAATTTTACATATCAAACAAAAGTGTACCGAATCCTGATATGCTTCTCCAGTGCAAGGAGGAGGGTTCGCCATTGACAAAATAGGTATGGATATTTCCCGTATGAAAAAAATATAAGATTATAATATATCACAAGTTCACATGTATGCGTGCATATAATCATAAAATCAAGAAAATAAACTAGCGATACATACCTCCTCCCTCTCTTGATTCGCGGGCTAATTAGGTGCATTCAACATATCCACAAAGCTCAATGGCCGTATACATGTAAAATAGACAAAAAACACTAATCAATCTACAAACCCAAACTAATACTTGATTTCAATATTTTCAAACAATTGTACAACTAAAAATGTGTTCAATTACCTTCTTCACACGTTTTGGCATCTTCGAGATATTCTTTTTCTTCGGAGGAGCCCTAGATGTGGAGGGGGTGCCCTAAAAATAGTAAATTAACATGAGATATTAGTACAGATAATAAATTAAACATAATTTTAAAAATCTAAAATGAAATGACTTGCATATTCCATCAAAACAATACATAAAAAGAGTTGTACAAAATATGATACCATATAGCCTTGTAGGCCAAAATCGATCGCCGACAACGTGATGTCATCACTCTGAGACATTTCATCCCCTGTCAACACCTACAAACTAGAAATTGGACCAAGCATTAAAGATAGTTAGTATATCTTGTATTTTTTTGAATTCAAAGTGTACTATTCTATTTTAACATGTTGCAAAATTTATACCTCAGGCATTGAAGTTGTAGCTATAGTAACTGGAGGAGGTGTATGGGATACCGCTGCTACATCCTGAAATGCATATTATTTGTCTCAATTTAAATCAATGTATAAATGAAAATTCATTTATGTAATTAAAAATTTTAAGTGAGTGATAAATAAAATGTTATGAATTCAAATCAACACACCTATGTCTGTGGCTCATGGGCAAACACCATGTCCATCAACTCATCTGTCAGCACGACATCCTCAACCATGTGAGCCTGACATCTATAGCCTTAAATCATGCACAGATGATATGAGTATCCATCTACACTAGCTACATCATCTATCCCTAAGCATATCCCCGAGCAACTGACACACATATGCTCTATGGGCTCTCTGTCGCCCTCTAACGGCTCATCATCCAATAGAATAGGGTGTACTAATGACGTCCCATGCTGGATGATGGCACCAGTCAATGTTGTGGCCACCTGAAGAGTCTGTAGCTCCATTGACTCTTTCAGCTCTAATGGGACAGACTAATGCACCTTGGGTTTGGGTGCTAGGGGGCGGTGACTCTCCGCAGCTAATCGCCTATGGGCTCCAGGTCTATCTTGGGCAGAGCCACCACCTCTACCATGAAACTCTCTCATGTCAAAATAGTTTGGCCGCACATTGAGCACAAACTCACAATATATTTTTCTCAAAAAATATAATGGCACCTCATAATTATTACAAGGTGGATCATCAAAGACCATCCACCACCTCTACCAAAAAAGATTCTTCATCTGCACATTGGTACACCAATGTATGGGAAACCTCTTTGCATTAAGAGGTAATAACTGACTAGTTTTGGGATCAACAAAAAGGGCACATATTTGTTGTTTAGAAATATTTTTGTTTTTTACTCCATTGTATGATAGCCCATTAGCATAAAATTGATGACACCTATCCCTAAAGCTTCCCCATTTGGTAATTTCTCTACAAACAGCTATGGCACCACTAGCTAATGTTTCTAGGCTAGTGGCAAGGGATTGATGATGGTCAAGTTTAGAAGTTTTCAATTTTACAATCAATCTATTGATTTTAGACGTATTTTGTCCTAACTGATTAATTAATTATTCCTGTGTTTCGGCTGTGCGGTCAAAAGGAGGAATTGGGGTTGTTCTTGTGTGTTTTTGTGAGGTGCATTTGGTTGTTCTTCTGGGTTTTTAGGAGGTGCATTTGGTTGTTCTTGTTCTGGATTAGAAGAATCTAGTTTTTGAAACAAAAAATGAAAAAACCTAATCAAAATTAATGAAATTAAATTCAAAATGTAAAACAAATTACATAAACTGAAAAGAAAGACAAAAATAAACAAAAACTAAACCTTGATCCATAGCTTGGAGGACAAATTTAGCACCCTGTTCACTGATTAGGCGAGAAAATAGGGAAAAAAAGAAGTAAAAAATGCGGTTTATGGGTAAATGAGACCTAGTTTTTTTTAAAAAACTTTTTACCAAGCACCGCCTACGTGGTTTTATTTGGATTATTAGCGCGTATGTGCTCATTTTCCAATAAGCAGCACGTACGCGCTAATTTTCCTAGGCGTAGCACATACACCCTCATTTTCCTAAAAGCAGCGCATATGCGCTACCTTTTCTAGGCTCGAGAAGAACAACCTTAAGCGCATACATGGGAATTTGAAATTTTAAAACCGCATACGCGCTGCCTATTTTTCCAAGTTTTTTTTGGGTGGTGTCCACTTTTCTGACCACCATCTTTGTGCACATGCCCATTATCACCTAATTCCTCTATATGACAATGTATGTATATTCTAGGATCCTCTACATAGACTACTCCCTTAGGTATTTTAGAGAATGCACCTATGGTATCATCTTTCTTTGCTATTTTGGGAATGAGTTTGAATACGAGTCTAGGGAGCTTGATAACCTCAATCACAGTAGGGTTTTCTATAAATTTAGGAGTGGATGAGGAAGCCATAGTTATAAATACCTCAATTTGCCTCAAGGATGAGTGCTTGGATGAACTGCTTCACTTTTTTGCTAAGGATGCCTTCACTCAGGAATTTTTGCACTCTCAAAGATTTGAATGCTTGGTGAATGAAAAAGGGCTAAAACACTTTCTTTATAATGTTATTTTCTACAACTACTAGATTTAATGCTTGCCGGTTAAGTGACAACTTAACTCATTTGCCGGTATAGAAGTATTTCAACTTCCCACCATCAACCGAGGGTATAATAGCACATTTTTCAATTTGTTGCTAAAACCCCAAAGGATTTTCCTTTAGTTAGATGAAGAGTCTCCTGCCGGTGGAGTGATACTCTGATCTGTCGGCAGAGTATTGTCAACATTTTGATCTAACTTTTTGATCCATTGCTTTGAGAATTCTTGTTTTACCTCTTCAACCTTTTCTTTACCTTTCAAGCTAGGACCTTTGTTATTTGTCGGTGGTGCCTTACTTCTACAAAATTTTGCAATATGTCCAATCTTGTTACAAGCATAACAAGTCACATTGTTTTTCTGAATAGCTTTCCCATATCCTATGTCAGTATGTGTTCTGCATTGATTAGATAAGTGCCCAAATCTTCCACAAACATAACATCTTACATTCATTCTACAGTTTTCTGAATTATGACCAACTTTGTTGCATTTAGAGCATTGACAGGTGGGTATATTGATGTTCTGATAATTTCTAGATCTACACTGATTTTCTCTATGACCATACTTGTTATAGTTAAAGCATTTCTCATTAAATTTGTAAGCGTTAGGTTGTCTTACCAGTTTGCTATGATCATGATTGTTTGCAGTACCGGAGCTTTCACCAACTTCAAAGCCAAGGCCATTTGTATCACCATTTGGTTTCTAGTTCTTCAACATGTCATCAAGTTCTTTTGAACTTCTCTTGAATTTCTCCTTGTGTTGATTTGCAGCAGCCAGTTCACTCTCCAAGATTCCTTTCTGTCTCATGAGTTCATTTATGTCATTTTGTGTATGCATCAAATCTGTCTTCAACATATCATTTTCATGCCTAAGTCTTGTATTTTCATTTCTAGCATCATTCAGTCTTGTAACCAATTCATCTTCATTCTTCATTCTATCTTCAATTTCTTTGCAAAATCTCATAGTCATATCTTGCATCTCATTCTTCATTGTACTATATTCTTGTCTCAGTTTGTTTACTAGATCATTAAGAGTTTCCTTTTCATCATTATCATTCTGCATCTTTTCACAAAGTTCTCTTCTCTTATTCCTTGTAATAGTAAGATTTTCTTGAAGTTCTTCAATAATATCCTATGCAGCCTTCAGATCATCTTCAAGTTTGACATTTTTCACCTTTTATGCATCATAGTCTGAAAGAGTTGTTTCCAATTGCTTCCTTAGGTTTTTCATCTCTACCGGTGTCAAGATCTTCCTCAAGCTTTTAGGCTTTTGAAAATAGAGGACCATGCTCTAATACCAATTGTTAGGATTCCCAAAGATACTGAGAGGGGGGGTGAATCAGTATCTGACCAGTAAAAGAATTTACTTGAATTATAACATGAAAAGCATATCAAAACTGTGTACCGATAAACCAGAAAGAATGCAGCAAGTAAGAGTAACAACCATAACATAAGAGACATACCATAACATAGTATTTTTCATGAGGAAAAGCGGTGTGGGAAAAACCTCATTGGGATTTGTAACCCACAATATTCACTTACTGGCCAATTAGGGAATATTACTGTTTACAATAGGGGCATGCACATGCAGGAAGGCCAAGTGCCTAGAGCTCACTGCTCAGTTACAAAAGAAGTCACACTGACTTACAAAAATGGATTATACAAATCCAATGTCTTGTACTGCTTCATATCAGCATCTCCTATGCCAGATTCAGTACTAGTTTAAGCTCTGCAATATTCATAAACCCTTATCCAATGTCTGCCTTACAATTTGCATATTAGTTCTACACATCTACATCTATATATGTTCTATAATGATCTCATACTTATATGAGTCATATTAAAATCTGCCAAGTTGGCTTACAAAAGATTTTACAATTAATTAGAAAACATAAATACACAAAATTCTTGTTGGCCAGGGTGTCGATGTTCTGTATGTCGATGTAGAGTTTGTTAGTATCGGTGCCTGTATCTTCCTGTTGGTATCATATGATTGCAAGGTTGCTGTCAATGACAATACCTTCAATCACCTACAATTTCTCATTGGAGTGTGCATTTTCCAACACTTCCATCCTCTTGCCTTTCTTCACTTTGATCCCTATGCACATCCCTCCATCTTCTACTTTCATTTACCAATGGGTTATCATAAGTTACAAAAGTCTGGCCCATTCTTCTCATATGAGGGGGACTATACTTTGGAATTAATTGTCTACTTGTTTCACCCCTCTCTTCTCCTACCTTATTTGTCTTGGGGTTTAAAATATTATTTCTCTCTATTTCAAGATTCTATAACACCCAATCTGGTTGCCTTTAAAGTGCCCTCACCATCTTGGCATCATTCGCATTCATATCAGTCATTCTAAGAATAATTTCATCCCACTATTTTGCTTCCTGTTCCTCAGCAGTCATGACCTTAGCATGGCTATGTCTATTATATTTTGCATTTATTTTATAAAAAGGTTTTTCCTCTCTATTCTCAGATTTTCTAGCACATGAAGAATCTTCCTCCCTACTAGTAATTCTCTTATATCCTTCAAATGCCATGTTTGATTTTTTCCCTTTGTTCCTTTTCTTGGGACTCAACTAAACAAAATCTTCTTGTCCTTTGTGCAGAGACCTCCTCCCTTGCATAAATCTTATTGACAAATTCCTAGGGGTTTCTCTTATTTTCTCAACATACCAATTATTATTCATGTATTAAATGTAGAGTCACCACCTCCTAAGAGGAAATATTACCAACTTAACTGATCTTCTGAGATCTCTCCTCCTATAGAGTCTAAAATAAACTACCAAAGATTCTAAAAACTTCGCTTGACAACTCCCCAACAGAGTCGTTAATCTATTAGTTCCCACAACCACAGATTGAAAAACTTAAGGGTTTGCCAAATACTCAACTAATCTAACAACCTTTGGCCAACGAACAAGGATGGTCAAAGACCAAATACCTCTTAAGGATCCACTGAACCTAGGTGGGTATACCTCTCCCTCTCAAGCACAAAAGAGTTATTTAAAGTGCATTTAAGATTTATGGTTAGCAAATGCAAAACTGGCAAATGATTATTCTGCAATTATGCTTTATTATGTGCTTTAAGTGAATGCCTTTGAAAAGAAATGAAAATGATTATGATAGTATATTAAGAATAAGAATGCTTTCAAGACTTAAAATAAATATGCAAAGATCAGTTCATATAGAGTTTGGGAAGAATGTTTCTCTATCAAGGACCTTAAATGCATGGCCAACCAGGACCTTAAAAGATAAATAACAGACTAGGGCCTCTATCCAGAGATATTTTTGAAACTTTGTGGACAAAAGATCTTATCAACTCCTGAGACAATATTAATCATCAACTATGAAGGTTTCAGTATGTGTCACACAAAAAATGAAAACCCAATCTCACATTTAATGTAACAACATGTGATGGCACATCATAGCAAATCAAATGACGGATTTATCAAGAGGACAAAGATAACTCATCACCACAAAAGTATGCACAATATTTAGAAAAAGAAACAATGAACCTTGTATATTAATCTTTAGGAGATGATTGTATACATAAGATGCACTTGAAAATACTCCATTATAGTCTGTTTGCACAAAAAAGATACTTTCCTTCTTCCCATAAACTTCCCTAATACATATAACTTGCAGCCCTTTCAGGTAGTATATTTTTCCCTTGAATCATAGATGACTGTTTACATATAAAATGACTCACTACAAATACACATGCCAAGAGACACGAATGAAAGGACACACCCTTTCATTATCCTAGACAACTAACTAAACAACAACTAAACAACCTAACTAAAATATCAATTACATTACAAACATAAAACTAAACAATGAACTAATATTTTTGATCCAGTCGTTGTCCTCACTTTTGAATATGTCACAAATAGCCCACATCTTTCTAAGTTGTAGCATTGAATATTGCATCCCTAGTTGCATTCTCGATCACATAAAAGTTTTTGAACTAATTGACTATGTCATTCATATCAATAATATCTGTCTTGGCAATGGCTTGGGCTGCACTAAGTAAATACTTACACTCAGAATTCCATACAGTCTTATCCTTAATTACACCTGCATCGGCTACCAAATTGGGAACCCCATGTTGAACAATTTGTTGGCACTCGTCAAATTCAGATTTGAACTCCTTTGTAAATTCATCATGTGTGACAAGCAAACCTTGAACCTTTTTCTTTACCTTTTCCCTTGTCGATGCATCTTGTAACAACAAGTTGAGTCTATCTCGAATTCTGGTGTTTGAAACCATATTCTCCATGTTCCTCTGATATACACCCTAGAATTCATCCAATGCTTTCTCCATGTTATCATATCTTTTACTCATCAATATACAAGCAATATAAACCCTAATGCTCTTCATCTCCCTCTTCAACTTAGTGTGCTCATAAGATAACTTTTTAAATTTCTTCTTCTAGTGGCCTCTTGAATCAGTAATTTGAGGGATTGGATGCCCACTCCTCTTAAGGGTTTCCTCATATAAGGCCTTATATTTATTTTTCTCTGCTATGTCGTGTTTCATCTGAGCCTTATTGAATTTTGAGATATTAATACTAATGTCAGCAGTGACCATAGGATCTACCTCTCCAACTTTCAAGGTCATCATGTGACCAAAAGCTTTATCCACATATATGATTTTTGGCCTTTTATTCGAGGGGTACAATGCCCATAACAACATTGCTTGTTCATCCAGATCATATCTCGATAAAATGAATATATCATTAACCTCTTGGACATTCAACTTGAAATCCTTATTGTCTGCATGTAATAGACTGTCAAAAATAAATGATTCACTCAAATCTGATCCTGGGAAAAGAATAATACCTTCTTCCACTAGCAATTGCCTTCCTGTCTAAGAGATCATTGTCTCCATTTCTGCATCAATAGCAACCTTAAGCTTCTGCAACATTTCCTCCTCATTCTCTGGTGTGATATGAGGAATTGCTTCCCTCGGCTTCTTCCCTTTGAAGTGGTATAAGAAGGACTTAAACTCTTTAGACTTGATGAATTGATCATTTGAAACAAATCAAATATGCTCTATCATCCTTTCATATGTTTCTACATTTAATGCAACGAGGAGCTTATCATGTGCTTTTGGCTCCTTCTCTGTCTCAGGTGCATGGAGTTTGGAAACTACTTCATTCTCCCTTGAATCACTTTGAGCTGGGTATCCCTCCATGTTTTCTAGTCTCTATCTTTTCTCCTCTAGTTTTGTCTCCAAGGTCTCCATAACCTCTGCAAGCTCCTCCACTTCCTTATTTTTACACATGTCTTCAAATTCATCCTCCTAATGAAAGTAATCTCCCAACTCTTGTTTCTTCCTACTTGTGTGGATGTAGCCCTCGAGATTATAATTCATTATGGTTGTGTTCTAGATGTGTGCAATCCTGTCTGGTGCCAACTTTGGTAGCATATAGGGGTAACCTTCAAATCCATAGCACCGAACAAAGGTGAAATTTTGTCATGAGTATGAATCACCCCAATTGTGATTAACCTTCAGATTTTGTGCTCATGAGGCCTAAGAAACTTCTTTACATCCTCAGAAAATGATCCTTGCAGAGGCTCACCAAAAAGCAAGAAAATTGGCTTAACAAAGAATTATTCAAATTTGATGTAATGAGAATTTACATATCTGTAATCCCAGAGAGAAACCCATAAATGCACTGGTTGATCTTGTCCATTCTTCCTAACTGTATTTACATTCAAACCTTCTGGCCATAACCCTCTAAATCTCCCATAAAATAAAATAATATGCATTAACAACGAATGATGCTTGAAGTCCTTGTTTGGATTTTCTTTCAAGTTTAGGAAGCCTTCATGAAGTCTATACACCAGGTATGAAGCAAAATGAAAAGCTTTAGGCTCATGTCTTTGAATATCTACTGCCAAAACCAGCAGTCCTATGTTTGCTACATCAGGAGCTTCAACTCCTCCAGCCTGACCACATGCCATATATGTATACTGTAAATATTTCTTTAAAATAGTCATATTATAAGGAGGACCATCCTCGTCTATTAGCCTCCCCTTCTCTGCTTTGTGGATAGAAAGGGTTCCAACCCTAGTATGTAGTATCCATTTTTCTGTATTCCTCTTCCAAATCCACAAAAGATAAGGGCACATTCACCTCCAGATCTATTGCAAAAACCTCCTGAATTGTGGCTACTACAAAGTGAACTAAATAAGTCCCGTCAGGCAACAAAATGCATTGCTTGTTTCTATCATAATGTCTTACCAGGAGCTTCAATAAATCATTATTTACAAAGACATTAGGTACCATGAGTTTACCTGCATCGGTACTCGACGGGTTCAAAATTGGCATGGGCTCATCCCTACAGAAGTAATAGAAAAGAAACAGCTCGTGCCCTCACACTGTTGTGAATACATCCCCAATTTCTCTCTATCTATCTTCCAACTAGTCTTGAATAGGAAAATTCACCTTAGCTTTGCGTGACCTAGCACCTGGAGAACCCATCTAATCTATCATGTCTTGATTTAATTTCCTTCAAGCCTCACTAACTTCACCCTTCGATTTCTTTCACGTGCTATTGGATATTTCAACAACCTTCTACTTCCCTTTTGAGCTTGACCCTTCCATCTCTGCAAATTCTTTTGCTGTATGCTTAGCAACTCAAAATATTTCTCATTGAACACCTGATAACTTCTGCAATAACTTTGTGTGAAATGTTTTTGTGTAACACTAGCTATATATCCCCAAGGAGTCTAATCTTGTACTTAATTACTACAATCTTGATGGATCTTCTTCATGTGGCAACAGACCTACCTAATGGATGCATTTAATGGAAGCCATTTTGTCAATTTTTTGCATCAAGACCTTCAACAACTAATCGGTGAGTCTTTTCCCAATGATTCAATTGTTTGGCACCATTTGTTATGAGTTTACTGCTTCTTATCTTCTAATCGACAAAATCTATCCCGACCAACTTATCGGGTCTCGGGATAGCAATTCTTCTCCTATCCCGATGGTTCATTTTATCCCAATGGATACTCCTTCAGTTTCAGCTTTGCTTTTTGTTTTCACAATCCATCGGCATAGCTCTCCCTGATGCACCTGCCTTCGGATTTCTTTTACTTAACCCATCGAGTATCGGCATAGTTGATTTTGTGTCCCTCCGATGACTCGATGAACTCAACCTATCAATCCGTATTCCAACTAAGCTCCTTGTGTTATCGGTATAACTCACCCCAAAGAACTCCTTGCAACTCACCATCCGCCCTAACAGTCCTATCAGGATTCGACATAACATAAAACTTCTTCTCCCGATGTCCCAATGAGTCTTCACTTATTGTTACTTTATCGGTATAATTCACACTGATATCCCCGTAGGCACTTTTATCTTCATCAGGGGTTGGAATAGCCTTTTTCTATTCCTCCCAAAGTCCAAATGTTACTCCGATGCACTCTTATGCTTTATACCTTCGAGTTTGTTTTATCGGTATAGGTAATACCGATGGTTCCGCCTTCCAATTCTCCATGTCATCAAGGATCGACCTAACTATTTTTGCACTATTATGATATTGTCTTTTTATTCGATGGGCCTACCTTCAGTTCCCTTCAGTTATTGGGTATCAGGATAGAGTTGTTTCATTATTTCTGATAAGCCGATACATGCCGATAGAAAATACCCACCTTTTGCCCCATCCGAACAAGCTATCCCGATGGTATGATTTTCCAAGAGCGCGCACCATACTGAATATTATTTAAGTGCTCCAATGAATCTGCCTTCTGATTTATCAGTATATGTCATGTTGATAATCCTTCTTTTGCTTGCCAATGTTGTTTCATCAGGACTACTTATGCCGATAATTGAAATTTTGCAATTTTGAACAAATGAGCCATCCACTATGAATATTAATGATCCCAGCTATCCCATAGGGTCTAATATATACTAGAAAACAATCTTAGATTATACCATAATGACTTCTCCACTGATAAATGCTTCCATACTAGATTCCTTGTGTAGTGTACACTTAGTGCATGCCTTTAGTGTGACCAAGTGATACCTTGATATTCCTAAAACAACTGATGCTTAGAGAAGTTTACTCATGCTAATAAGGTTCATGCACATGCAAACAAATAATAAATGCTCATATGATAAGAAAAAGGCCTCCATATAGCACAAAATATTTTTTAAAAATATATGCTAACATCAGGTTTGTAGTTATTAATGATGGGGAGACAAAATCTGATGAGACGATCAAAGAGGTTAAGGCAAAAGCTCCTAAGGTTTCTGAGAAATAATCTGACATATCTAGACCAAGAAAGAAGCCCAAATATGAGCTTGATGAGGCATTGGAGACTAGAAAACTTCAAGGTAATTACACTATTCTTCCTCCCATTACATTAAATTAGATTGTTAATATAGTTGTTAAGGAAGGAAATTTGAAACCTCTCTATCTGAATGGTATGAAAACTATGATGACAATAAAAAGAGAACATTGGAAGAAGCTATAGTTGAGTATGAAAATGTGTACAGTAAAGCCTTGATAGAGTTATCATCAGTGATTCTAAAGAATCCATATGAAATTTTGGATGCTAGAAGACACATGACTAATAAAGAAGATGAGAGATTGAAAGTATGTATTAGTTAAATTATGCTAAGTAATTTCTAAGGCAAAAATTGATAGAATTCTCAAGATAGAAAAGAATAAATTTAAAAGCAAGAATCAACTTAATAAGATTATGTTTGGGAAGATTGATGAGGTAGTTCAGGAAATAGACAATTTTGAAGAAAATATTCATTGAGAACCGGTATGAAGTGAATCCAGTGAATGATGACACCAATCCGAAAGTGAAAATACAGGATGATACTTCCATTCAGAAGTATAGATTGAAGTTTCATATATGCAGTCAGTCAAACCAAAAGAGAATGAGGACACGAGCATAAGAAAGAGATATGTCTGAGATTCCCCCGATAAATGATTTGAAAGCACTTGCGGAGAATGTTGAATCAGAGATGGTGCGGGCCAGGGGTAAATTTGAAGTTAAGATCGAAGAAAGAGACACTACTGAGGCATCAAAGGGAAAAACAATAGATAATTTTGTATTCATTCAAGGACCAATCAATCTTGCCTCCTTATCTCCCATTCAAAAGCTTCAACATGCATCTTTCATGTAGGCAAAGGCCAGTGAGGATATATTGAAGTCTCACACTGAGGATAGTTTGCTATTGGGTATAGTATCAAATATTTTGGAGAAACTTATACCATCATTTCAAAAAGATCCATCTATCTCCCTATCCGATAATTTGAAGAGTTTGATTAATTCTATTATTCTCATTTTGAATCTTTTGAGAAGGTTGCAGAGGAGAAAGTCATAAATGAGTTTAATGCCAAAAGGCTCTGCACCTTGAAGAAGATGGTTTTGAAGGATAGAGCCACATTAGAAGACTATATAAAGAGCATGAAGGATACAATAATTGAAGGTGGTAATCTATATAAATCATGTTTATCTCTGAATAAATTTACTGGCGATATTGAGAAGAAGTCTCAAGAACTCAAGGATCTATTGGAAATCATAACTCAACTAGTTGACCCTTTGAAATATTCATTGAGGAATCATGAAAACCAATTTATTTCACTGCTTGAAAAGATTCAAAGTTTGAGATATGATAAGGAAAGGATGATTAGCAGAGTCAGAAAGTTCAAGAGTCTCATAACTCTTAAGTTGGATATAATGGTTATTTCTATTCAAGATGCTCAAAATGTTCTCAAGGAAGATCAACTGAAAAACCTGAAGATTGTAGAAGAGCAATCTTATTCTTTCAGTGGGTTCATAACCATTTTTGAGAATCTATAGAAAGGTTGGGTAACTCATCTAGACACATTAAAGAACATCTATGTAGATATTGTTTTTTTTGTGAGATAAGTCAGTATGTACATAGTATTTTTGGTTTCCAAAACTCTACCTTTCCCATTGATGTCAAAGGGGGAATGTAAGTGAGTAAAAAATGTTGATGTAAGGGGGAGATCTTTGATTCTTTAAAATTTGTTGATCAAATTTTAGTTGCAATGTACATATTTTGGTTTTGGTTCGACACTTAGTCATTTTTCACTAAGTGTTGCCATGAATGCTAAAGGGGGAGATTGTTGGCAAGAGACACTGTAGGCATGTTGAGATGTTATCATTGATGGCAACTCATATTAGTTTTGGTATCTGCACCTCATTTTTTCATCATTCTAGAAGAGTGAGTTGAGATTGATTGAGTCTGCTGAGGTCCAGTAAGCAATGCAATATATCTGGTAGTTTATAGTTTTTCTCAGTGGACTATCTTAGTTGTGTATTTTGCTATGAATATTTCAAAGAAATATTGAGGTCATGTAATTTGTCTTGTTCTACGTTTATGGCCTCCGATGTTAATTTTGGTGTCAATTAGAATATATGGTAAACATGTTTTTGGCAGATAGTGTATTTCTATGGTAACGTGTGGTGATCCACTTTGCAGATCTTATCAATTGACTTTGGTGATTGTTTGTGTGTTAGAGGTTCATAAGCTATCATATGGGAAGCACGTGGACATTTTATTTTGGTCCACATGTGCATTGGAGTTGGATTTGAGCCAGCTTATTTACACATTTCATCTTTTGTGGCGTGTTATTGAAGCCGACATGAAATGGTTCATAATTTGGTAATGCGGATATATAAAGAAAGTTAATTTGATCATTTTGGGGATTGATGATTGTGTGGGATGTATGTATGAGAGAATATGCATAGTTTCATGTGTGGTTTGTGAATATTTGTTCACCGGTATACAACAGAGTATTAGAACAAAGTGGTGTTGCAGAATTGAGTAAGAACACATGTTTTGTACTTAACCAGAACTATATCCAAGCATTTGTAGATGTTATTTGATAGTTCAAAATTGTAATCTCTTACAATCATTTGTAAGGCAGTGATCGTTTTGAGGTTGTTGCCCTCATTTGTAATTTGAGCAATGAGCTCTAAGAAGCATGTCTAAATGCATGTGTATTCCTCTCATGTAATATTTTTATACTTCTAATAGAGTATACTAATATTGTGGGTTAGAATCCCACTATGGTTTTTCCCTTAACCAAGTTTCCATGTAAGAATCTTGGTGTTATGGTGTTTTTGTTCTATGCTTTATGTTTTTGCACTTTACTTTCTTTCATATGCATTAATGGTTCAAAGATCAGACTGATAAAGTTAAAAATAGCATAACACTGATTCACCCCCCCCCCCGTCTTAGTGTTCATTGATTCCAACGCATTTGCGGATTTTCTTTTTTATTTTAAATCAAATTTTTCTTTATTTTTGCATGTCTTTTAAATGAGACATGTTGATCCTTAACCATATATTGATTTTTGAACTTATGAACTTTATTTTTGTCATAAAAAATGCTTTCAAAAGCATTGGGATTCATGGGTGGATAGGAATGATATGGAGGTATTTGGATGAGTTCTTACAGGTAGATGGTTGGAAGGTTCTCAAGGATGTGTTCCTTTTTTTACCTTGATTTATGGTAGGGTAAGTGGATTTTGAGTTAGGGGTGATATGAATAGTGGATGGAGAGATCTAAGGACCCAAGATAGATGGAAGGAATGAAGGCTTTGGTTTTGCAATACAAGGACCTAAGATGGATGAAAGGGATGAAGGGGAATGCATATGTTTGGATTTAGATGGAGGAATGTGAGACTTATCATGGATATCGACATCTTAAGAGTGAGATATGTAGCCAAGGCCATGACAATTTGGATTTGCTTTTATATAAAGGTGTTCCAATATACTTTTCTCATGGATGCCTAATCCTTTTCCTTGATAATAATTGCTTTGACAAATTTTTTTAGCAATGAGATACTTGTTGTTTTTTAAATATGATGTAAGTTCATTTTGAGGACGATATGGTATGAAGGGAATGATAAGTTCATGGAGTAAACTGGATTCTATGAAAGTGGATTAACCAAGTTGATATGTAAGGGGTCCATGAATAGCTTGGAAAGGGTTGATTAGATCTTGAGGAGGACTAGGATTTGGAGGGATGATAGGATCTTGAGGAGGATATGGAGGATTATGACTAGTAGATGAAAGGATACTTTGATCTTGACATGGAAGAGGATCATTCGTTGGCGTGAAAGGGGGTGATTTTATTTTAATTTTCAATACCTTCACAAACATTACAAAAAAGAAGATTTTCAATACCTTCATAAACAAATCCTCATGCTATCTTTTGTAGATAATTTGGAACTCTAACCTAGCTATATTTCTATACAAATTGGGTTAATAGTTTGAGCTTTTAAGGAGTAAGAAAAATAAGAATTTAAATGTAGGTAGAAGGAGAAAAAAAAACTAAATTTTCTAAATCTTTCAAAGACAAGTAGAGCTCGAGTAGGTTTACAATAGTTCAATCATTGAGTCTAATGAAGGAAGGTGAAAGAGGAAAGTTGAGGCTGGGGATGGTAGTTTTAGTGTTTCAAAATCCTACCACTTGTGATAGGGATGTTACTGACATGAAATAAAGGGTCCTCTTAAGCCATGTGACATGCCCAAAAATTTAACCTCTACCTCTTCAATCATCTTAACCAAGTCACAAATGCTACAATACACTTTTTCATGTCTTCCCCTAGGCTTCATATCTTCACCTTACTTATAAAATTTGTTCCAAGTTGGGATCTTGCAATTTTTTTTTTTTAAGGGGTAAATGCTTTTATATCCGGAGCTATGAACCACTGGGATTTGAACCTTGATGGCAAGAACAACAACACAACAACTTAACCATCACAACATGCCACTATTGGCTTGGATCTTACAAATTTATAGATGAGGTAAGTTTTAAATTTCTTTGTTCTATTAGGGATGTAGAAGTATGCTATGTGGAGCATCTTCCAATTCATGGGGACCTCTTTGTCTACTTGAGTTTTCAACTCCTTTTAGAAGATAGGAATCTTGCAGAACAACAACATTTTATGCACATGGGCATCCTCTTGGAGAGGATAGTTGTTGGTCCAATAATCTAGAAACTCCTAGAATATGGTGGGAAGTGTGAAATTTCATGACTTTCCCCTAGAGAAAATTAGGCTAGGTGGAGGGTAGAATAACTCACTAAAGGATCCACACCTATTTGATTGAGGGAATCATAAATTTACTGCTAAATGTCTTGAAAGTGAATTTTAAAGAATCTTATTTATCTCATTTCCAAAAAAAAAAAGAAAAACAAATGCCTATTTAATTTAATAATAATAAAGGTATCAATAGAAACTCTTCTTTTTTAAAGATGAAATACTAAAAATTAGGATAATTACTATTGCTAAATAATAAAATATAACAAGTATATAGAAAGATGAACAAAAAAATAGCATGCAAGGAAGAGATGTGGAGAGGGTAAAGGAAGTGGGTGCCTTTCAAGAAATTAGATTGTTAGCTATAACTTAAGTAAGGGTTATTTTGCAGCAGATATAGGAAAAAATGGAAGCTGTGGAACGGGGTATATACATCTATCACCCAATAAAAGGTAAGAGTTATTTTGCAGAAGATATAGGAAAAAATGTCATTGCAGACATATATACAAAATGTGTGAGCATAGACAAGAAATGTGGACTATTTGATAGATATAAGTTTTTTACGTGTTCCTCCTTTCTTTTGCATATAAAGAAAGCTCTTTATGGTGAATTTATTTTAAATTTTGTTTTCTAGCATTTTTATTTATTTTTCATTTCTGGGATCTGGAAGAATTAGAGGATAATTGAAAATAGTTTTCTCAATAATGTAATTATGGAATATCTTTTGCAATATATTTTTTTTACTTGTAAAATTTTCATGTTTATAAAGAACCCTTAATATAGTTTTATTTCAGTTTTTTTCAAATGAACAAAAAGATTGCTTGATGCGCCTAGTTTAATAAAGAGATTTTTATAATTTATTATAAATTATATTATTTAAAATATATGTGTTTTATATTTTAAAATATATACATTTATTATTATTAATAATTATTAAATTAATAAAATAATAATTTATTAAAAAATATTTGAATTTTAATTTAAGAGAGAAATATTTTTCACACATTTATGTATGTATGCATTTGTATATATTTATGTCTATGTACATTTACAGATATGTAATAGGCATATAACCGCTTAACAATTAATTAATCAATATATTATACAAATATTGAACAAAACACATTTAATTTAAATTTAGTAAAGAAACCTTTCAAATTAGGTTTATTGCAAGCATCACCCAAAATAAAGATTAATCCTCACACACTTGTACTTCCCCAATTTTCATTGTTGGCCATAAAGAGTTTTGAGAACATAATTTGTTTACTTACTTAATCTATTGTTTTTATAGCTACTAACATACCATTTTTTATTAATATAAATATTTATTTAAAACTTGGTGGTCCCTTACTAAAGATAACCTAGAAATTTAGTGGTTTTTAATTCTATCAAAGGTTGGATGTAGTCCTTTATAGATTTTTTTATATACAAATAATTTATTTGGTGTACAATCTATGTTAGTTTGATTTCAATCATAGTATGAATTCTTTTATTGTTTGTATATTTCGGTTCAACTTTTAAATCTCCTTTTTTAGTTTTGGATTTATTCATGGTTTCAAGAAATTGTTAATAGATCTATTTAACGCAAAAAAAATACAAACATAAATAGATCTATTTAACACAAAAAAAATTGCTTGCATCCTTGTTGAATTTGATATTTTGTATGAGTTTTACATTGACATTTCTTTGAAAGTGGTAGACCATACCTAAAAATGGTATTTATTCTAATGGTATGCTATTGCATTACTAGAAGTATTAGATTTTAGTTCAAATTACTATAAAATGCACAAGCATAGATGAAAATTAGATAATCAGAATTTATGGGGAAAAGATGTTGTTCCCCAAAATTTTATTGTTAATAGTCTATCATTTCCTTCTTTGAGTTACTATGTAGAAAGATTCATCCCTTATTAAATGCGAATCAAATTCACCTTTTATGGGGGTTATTTTGGGCCACATCTCTTTGAAATATGAAAGATCCTAACTATCTCTTATAGCTCCTAATGATGAGTGAAATAAAGCACAATAGATTATTATGAAAAAAAAGAAAAAAAATAGAAACAATCAAATATGGTTTTGATCTAGACAATATGCTTTATCATTCCTATGTTACAATGGCTCTAATGTTTTATGGCCTATGTGTGAGGTATAAATGATTGCCTTGCATTTCATAGTTTTATTGGTTTAATGTCTATCTTATATAGTGTCTAGATGCTCTACATTCAATTTCTTGCTTTCATTAATTAAATGAAGATGTGACTCCCTCTAACCTTATTCATTAATTAAAATTGTATTTTTAGCAATATTACTAAAGAGTAATCATATAATCATATTTATCATAGAAAAGATTAGGAAAATAAACCTTAGTGTGCCCTTGAAAAAGTGGTAAAAAATTAGAAAAGAAAAATTTAATATTAGTAACATTTCATTTGTAATACATCTATGAGCTAATACTATTTGATGATATTATTTAAGATATCATATTATCAAAATTCTCTTATGGAATGGTGATATTGAGGGGGTTTACTAGAATGAATTATCTAATATTTGATTTTAGAGGTGTTTTTGAATAATAACGCAAGAAATAAGGGTGTTGACCCTATACAAAGACAAGCCAAAAAGGCTACAAACAATTGATCAAGAACAAACCTTTGACAACAAGGACCAAAAAAACCCACTTGCAACACATTAGTAGCTCGCAACTAATAATCCGCATCAAGGGTGGGTAGTTTCACCCACAACTCGAGGAACAGTTTGGGAAGAAGAGGAAGAGCGATATTTCCTTTATTGACGAACAACAATCCACACAATACTATCATTTGGAACACCAACACAAGGGGGAGCATGAGGAATCCCCTTAGTGGGACTGCCAACACCAGTAGGATGTTGACTAGGTGATAGACTTAGAAAATTCTCTTAATTTTAAGATTTCACAATTTTTTATAACCTCTGTTAGACAAGTAAACAGAAAAAAGAAATAGTGATTCTGCTCCATCAAATATTAAGCACTTGATTCAAAACCTATAGCTAGAGCAATATATACTCATTGATAAGATGAGATGCATACACATGATTAAGGAACTAATTAAAAAAACAAGCTTGACCTCATGTAATAAGAAATGATCCCATTATGATAATGATCTAATTTAAAAAAACAAGCTTGACCTCATGTAAATATATCTTTTTTGTTGGCATTTTTAATCATACTTATATAATTTGATTGCTTTTAATTGTTTCTATTTTTATTAAAAAAATTTAAAAATATATTTTTTTTTTAAATTTGGAGAAAGATAATTACACATGCAATTCACATTCAAATGTGTATTTTTTACTTAATATTTGTGCAGCTTATTCTTTCTAAAAATTGTAGACAGATTATTTTTTGTGACCACATATAACATCCAAAGATGAGATACCAAAATTTAGACAAAATGAGTCATCAACTAAATATAAATCGATAAATATTAATTTATGCTGGATATAAGATATCATAATGAATAGTTTGAATGTAAATAAAATAATTTCTTAACTTTAAAGCTTCACATATTTTTAGAATATCTAAAGTGATTTGTTATGAATATAATTTATTTAAAAAAATTGAAAGCTCTATGATATGTTTTTACCCAGGCTATTTTGAATTTGAAAGTTAACGTTGAAGTTTTATTTGAACGGAACGGAAACAATAATGAAATGTCTATGTGAAAGGAATGTTTAAGGCTGGCCAAAGTAACCAACCTACAACGGCATTGAAAGAATGTTTGAAACGGTGTAATGAAAATTCAAATGAAAACCTACAACGGGTTACGGGAATGAAAACCTACAACGGTAAGGAAAACCTACAACGGGTTATTTGGAATGTTCAACGATGAATTCAAGGTTTTTACAGGCCGATCCTCAGGTTTCTCTTCTCTGAATTCTTCAGCCATATGGAGATTCGAACATGTGACTTAAGGTTCAAACCCTGGAATTAAAATCTGTAAGCTAATACATAATTTATTTACTGTCATAAATCAGTTATTGTTTTGAACAATATTTAACTCTGAAAACTCCATGGTCCATTTGTTTTTCAGTTTTTCACATTCTGGCTAGTAAAAGATGAAGAAGCAAAACAGAGGATCAGAAAATAGCAACCAAATGAAATCAAATTCCCTATAACCCTTTCTGCGCCTTCCATTACAAAGAAGATTGTAATTGAATTAACACTATATGCCGCATTTGGAATGGTGTTAAGTTGTGTGCCTTTGCCCTTTTCAATGATGAATTCTTTGGAAGGATCAAAGGTTTTTACAGGATTTCTCCTCTGAATTCTTCAGCTATATGGAGATTCGAACCTGTGACTTAAGGTTCAAACCCTGGAATTAAATACCTCTTTTAGCTTCGTTCAACGAATCGACATCAAATATGGATATACATGTTCGAATTCAAAATTTGTAAGCTAATACATAATTTATTTACTGTTTTGATTTGTTCAGCCAAGATACGTTTATGAACAATATTTATCTAATATTTGTTTTTCAGTTTTTGGCTGGTAAAAAATGAAGAGGCAAAACGGAGAATCAGAAAATAGCAATCAAATGAGATCAAATTGCCTCTTCCAGGTCATTCTTTATAGAGTTTATCTTTATTTTTATTTATTTTTTTACATATATGTGCTAGTAGATGAAGCAACAGCAGCAGAGTAATGTATTATTTACCCTGCCCAATAAACATCTTATGAAATTATGAAATTTAATAATAAATAGCTCAAAATGGCATGAAAGATTTTTATGTTTGTAGAGTTTATTTTTATTTATTTTTCATCTTTGTAGAGTTTATCTTTGTAGGGTTTATTTTTATTTATTTTTTTACATATCTGTTGTAGTAAATGAAGCAGCAGAGTAATGTATTATTTACCTTGCCCAATAAAACTGTTCATTGATAAACACCCTATGAAATTTAATAATAGATTGCTCAAAACCCTATGAAGCAGCAGAGTAATGTATTATTTGTTTTTTAGTTTTTCACATTTTGGCTGGTAAACATGAAGAGGCAAAACAGAGGATCAGAAAATAACAACCAAATGAGATCAAATTCCCTCTTCCAGTAGGTTTTATCTATATTATGTGGTAGTAGATGAAGCAGCAGAGTAATGTATTCTTTACCCTGCCCAATAAAATTGTGCATTCATAAACACCCTGTGAAATCCATCAAAGCATAATAAAGAATTGGGATAGAAAAATGTCTAAATATTTAGCTATTTCTTCCTAAGCATGAAATGCACAATTGTAAATGGGCTTTGACATCTCAACTTAAATGGGTCACTTGAAATCTAATAACGAGTGGCTTTGCTAGAATTAGAGGTATTACTCTGGTTATAACAGACATTAATATAATAATAACATTAATATAATAATAGTGTGCACCTGTCCTTGAAAGGGCAGATTATTTTTTTAAAATTATGATATTAACAATAATCACTTGATCTCAATGTATAGGTATTTGATAGACCTTTAGATTCTACAATGTTAGATTTTGTGTGTGTTAATTTGTTTTAAATCGAACTACAATATCCACAAGCCCAAAAATTTAGGAGTTCTTTGGTTCCGATAAAAACCCACAAATAGTGGATTTAAAAGGCCAAATAAAGAGTAGTCATGGTGGTTAACTTTGAAGTAGATATCCATCCCTATCCTATAATTAATGTTGGTTTTAATTTTGAAGCTTACTATTTATGTTTGTGATATCCATTAAAAGGTTCAAATAGAAAATATTGAAGAAAATTAGTAGAGAACTCTAAGAAAACATGAAGTAAATTGTAATAAAATCAATTTGAAGTCTCATTTTTTTAACATATAGAGGAAGGAGAACTTTCCCTAATAAGAGCTACAAGATACTAGTGCATGAGGAAAATCTTAAGGTAGAGCACCTTATTTAGGTTGTCATGCTTCAATATCATCTGCAACTCAAAGTTAATTTAGAAGAGAAACATAAATTAGTCTAGAAGAGAAACATAAACCAGAATCAAAGACAGATATGTCTTCTAAAGATTTGAGGCACATGATGTGAGATCTTTTTGTATTATAAGCAAATTACATTTTATACCACTACATACACTATTGAACATAAGTTTGTTAGAGTCTACAAAATAGAGCAAGGAAGTTTGTAAACCTTACTATGTCGGGGAAGAAGAAATTTGAATATGGAAAAAGGCTTTTATATCTAGATTACCTAAATTTAAATTAAGAAATGAACTGAGTTTTTCTGAAATTGCTTAGAATTGTAAATATGAACTAGGACATACATCAGAATCTAGAATTATTTATAGAGTACAACTATGAACCAATGACATAAAACTTTGTTAACTGATGAAAAGTACAAGTAACTAGCATTTAATTTGTAATCAAATAGAAAACACTAAAAAATAAAAAAAATTCATCTTGAATATAGAAAAAGTTGATCAAAGAGTTGAAGCCATGAGCAATTCTGGTGTAAGCTCAATTTGTAGCTTTACTCAATAAATTGTTAATGGTTGTGATCATTGTTTTTTTTGCTAGGTTTTTTTTTCCTCTAGGTTATGTGTGGTTGTGATCATTGTTGTTGTTATTCTCATAATTTATTTAATTGATCACCACATCATATTGTCAGACATGTCAGTTGGTGTCATTTTATCACCTAATTTCTTCCAAGAATTTATTGAGTGAGATCTTTGGCAATTGTTGCAAATATTAGGAAAAATCTTGGCAAGGATACGAAAGAAAAGCTTAATCCCATTTTTCTTGAGGAAAGGCCTAAGTATGTAGGATTTGTGTACAACGAAAGAACAAACATAGATTAGAGAACACTCTAGTCCTGCCTATAGATAAGTAGCTTTGATGGACAAGGATAACAAGATATGTCTACATGAAAACCATCTCAAACTCAATAATCTAATTTCTTATTGAGACAACTAGGTGACAACTCATACTTGAAGCATAAGCCACCACATTATTACTAGATAAAGAAGCTTAGCAATAAACATTTTACACTATTCTCATGTGTAAGAAAGTATATTTCTTAGACACAAATTAATCTTGAAATTTATATAAATACTCAGGAACTTGACACTAAAATAACATAACCAGTCACTTGATTCATAACATTAATGTGCCTCACATACATAATCAGAGTGGGTCTTATTACTTCTAAAGGTTACAGGAACCATAATTAAAGTTACAAATACAAATAGGAAAATGTGAGTGACTCATACCGATTTGCTTGAATCACCTAATATCTTCTATAACTGAATGCCCAATGCGTAGCTATGGAGTTATGCTCAAATTAGCTTGATGTTATCGTCACACATGCAATAAGGATAACTAATTATTTTGATATAGGAAATTTCCTCTTCTTCACAAATTGATACAACCTATTCTAGATTTATAATATCGCGGTATCCCTGGTGCTCACACATTGAGTATTGGTCTCCATGGGAAGAGTCAATAGTTGGCTAGTTGCTTGTATTGTGAGGCACAAGCCTTACCAATAATGACCCCTTACTATGTTTAATATTGGATCTCTCCTTGCTTCGTCCGACAGATTGGAAGGATGAAGGCAGCACAAGGAATGGTGATTGCAAACAAACAACTTAAAATCCAATCC
This sequence comes from Cryptomeria japonica, assembly GCF_030272615.1. Lineage (NCBI taxonomy): Eukaryota > Viridiplantae > Streptophyta > Pinopsida > Cupressales > Cupressaceae > Cryptomeria > Cryptomeria japonica. The sequence goes on along the minus strand of NC_081411.1, from coordinate 603,058,838 downwards.
TTGAGGTCCCGTTTCAGAGACAAAGATAAACCTTTGGGTTCTGAATTCTTGTAAAAGGAATGTGTTTGTGATGTAGAGTGAGCAACTAGAAGGTCTGGTGCAACCCAAGCCAAATGACGTTCTTGGCAGGAACCTAAGTCTTCATTCAGCCCTCCACTTGGCTTTACAAACCAAACACCAATCTGATTCCCTCGACCTTCTCAAAGGAGTTGAAAGTGGTACTCTAGGTCCAAGATGTCCTATCTTGACCAAATCCACAAGTTAGACTCTTCACCCAAGTCTTAGGGTCTCAGAATCATAAATAGACCTAGTAGGAATTAGGCCTCCAAAACTGGTTTTCCTTAGATATCTCTAGATTTCTTCAAAGGAATCCACAAACCCCTTACAGATTCAAATACCCTTTTGGGACTTCTAGAAGAATCCAAGGATTTAAGACTTGATCCTATTCTGACACCCCTAAACAACTCCATTTGGCACATACCTAATAGACCTAATTAGGGTTGTTTCCCAAAGCAAAGGTCCAAAGATGGGTCCACAGGAACCAATTCCAATCCTTGGATGGGTTATCCCTCTCAAAAATACTTTGTCTTATCAATCTCAATAACTCTATCCACACCTAAGGTTGTTGTCTAACATAATTCACTATGTTCTAGGCTAAATACATGGGTTTATTTAGCCTAGGATTTGGTGGGAAAAACAACAAAACCCATACCCTTGTCTTACCCTTTTGGAATATCATTATACATGCCCTTAAATTTCCTTCCACCCAGGACCATGGAATTTGGGCAATGGAAATGCAAGTTAAGGCTCCATCTTTGCACCAACCCTCAAATTGAGGGTTTTCAGAACGATTTGAAGAAAAAGACTTCTAACTTACGCTAACTTGGACCAAATTGACTCAGAACAAGTGCATATGAATCACAAATCACTCCTCTAATGATCCACTTTAGAAAGACATTCTTACAAATCGCCCGTTGTTCGTATAGTAGAGACAAAATTAAGAATTCTAGGCAAAATTAGGGTTTTCTTATTCAAATCCACCAAATTTCAAAATGTGAACCATCATATCCACATAGGTGACTTCTAGGGACCTTTAAAAGGTCTCTCCCAGTGGTTGCAACTTAATTTCAAATGTTGTGACCATTTGTGTTCTATTTGCAACTTCCGAGCAACTTTTGACAAGTTACAAGGTTGCCACTTTTACACATGTGACCTTCCACTTGGTCATGAACACATGAAGGGTATTAAAACATATCATTGAAGACCAAAACACACTGCTAACACCTATTTCACCTTACAAAGACTTACTAGGACCCAATGGTCTAGTTAGGTCTCTTAGGTTTATAAGACAACATAAGAGCCTTCGTGAGGCACCTCAATAGGTTGCCAAGTGATTTTTATACAACCTCTATTTGGCCATCTAATCAAGGGTGATATGTTGAGGTGAATGATAGTTGTGTGCCCAATTTCTTCCACAAAGTCCTCCAAAAGTGACCAATAAACTTTGAATCCCTATCTGAGATTATGGACAATGGCAAACCATGCAGCCTCACTACCTCCTTAAAGAATATACTAGCAATGTGAGATGCATCATGAGTAGTTTTACAAGGAAGGGAATGGGTTATCTTAAGGACCCTATCCACCACACCATAAATGCTATCATAACCTTTCTTAGTCTTAGGAAGTCCTAAGACAAAATCCATCCTCACTGAATCCCATGGTTTATTGGGAATGGGTAAAGGGGTATACAAACTTGCATTTGAACTAGTCCCCTTAGCATTTTGACACACAAAACACCCTTCCACAAACTTTCTCACATCTATCTTTAACCTGGGCCAAAAATACAACATCCTAACCAGTTCAAGAGTCTTGTTAATCCCAAAATGGCCGGCTAGGCTTCAACAATATTTTTCCTTTATAATATTCTCCCTCATGGATCCCTTAGGGACACAAAGTTGACTACCTTTGAATAGAAAATCATCTTGTATGATAAACTCAAAAAATTCAGTGTGATACCTATCCCCCATCTCTCTACAAACCTGATAGGCTTCTCTGAAACTTCATCATCATGGTACATTTCTTTCATGGCATTGATTCCAATTCTCTCCATTTGAATCTCCCTCACTGTCAAGTTTCTCTTGATAAGGGAATCATCCACCTTGTTGGACACCCCTTTCTTGTGTTTGATTGTAAAGGTGAATTCTTGAAGGTACTCTATCCACTTCATGTGCCTATGGTTCAACTTCTCCTACCTGTTCAGAAAACTCAAAGCATGATTGTCAGTGTAGACTATAAATTCTTTGGGTAACAAGTAGTGTCTGCATTTCCTTAGAGACTGAACCATGGCATACAATTCCAAGTCATAACTTGAATACTTTTGTTTGGACTCATTTACGTTTTCACTAAAAAAGGCAACTGGCCTTCCTTCCTGACTTAATACACCCCCTATTGCCTTCTTACTTGCATCACACTCAATGGTGAAGATTTTGTGAAAATTAGGCAACACCAAGATAGGTTTGTCTACCACTCTCTTTTTCAAATACTCAAAGGACTTATCTTCTTCACTAGTCCAAGCAAACTGATATTTCCTAACCCCTTTTATAGTATCTATCATGGGTGCACATATACCACATAAATTTTTAATAAACTTCCTATAAAAACTTGCAAGACCATGAAAGCTCTTTACCTAACTTGCATTCTTAGGTGATGGCCAATTGAGGATGGCATCTACCTTAGAGGGTTCCATATTTAGCTTGTCCTTGGAGATCACAAAACCAAGGAATATCAACTCTTCCTACAAGAAAACACACTTTTCCAAATTTATCTTCAACTACACTTTATGCAACTTTTTCAAGACCAAATCTCGATGAATTAAATGTTCACCCCCATCCTTACTAAAAACCAAGATATCATCTAAATAAGCTACCACAAAATGATTAATGAAAGCTGGAGAACTTCATTCATGTGTCTAATGAATGTGCTAGGGGCATTAGAAAAACCAAATGGCATGACCAGCCACTCATAAAGGCCTTCATTGGTTTTACATGTAGTTTTCCACTCATCCCCCTCTCTTATTCTGATTTGGTGATACACACTCTTCAAATCCACCTTAGAATAGTACTTGGCTCCTCCTAAATAGTCCACCAAATCCTCTATCTGGGGCATAGGAAACTTATACCTTATAGTGATCTTGTTTATTGCCCTAGAGTTTGTGCATAACGTCCATGTACCTTTGATCTTTGGGGCTAAGACTGCGGGGAAAACACAAGGACTTATACTCTTTCTTATGAACCCTTTGTCCAACAATTCTTGGACATGTCTTGCAACCTCCTCATTCTGCTCTGGGGTCATCTTGTAGACAACCTTGTTGGGCAATGTGGACCCAAGAATGAGGTCAATACAATGGCTAACATCCTTATGAGGTGGCAATGTATCTGGTGTGCTTCCTACAACTATACCGTGGTACTTGCTAAAAAATTTGTGTACCTCCTTGGGACCTACACTCCTTTCCTTTACCTTGTCTACTGGCTTCTCCTTCATCACTCCTTTAGGCTTCACAACTATTGCAAAGCATGTGGCATTCTCCTCCTTGAGGGTCTTCATAAGCTCCTTCTCATTCACTAACATGACACTAGCTACCAAACATTTGTCTTTGTTGTCATCAAGGAGTGGAGTCATGGTGTAGCTCACACCATCCTTAGTCACAATGTAGATGTTCTTTTTGCCATCATGTTGGGCACTTACATCATATTTCCAAGGTCTCCCTAAAATAAAATGGCAAGAATCCATCTCTGCTACGTCACACAATACTTTATCTTTGTATTCCCCAATCTAAAACTCCACCCACACTTGTTCACTGATGAGTTCTTGTTGTTCCTAGTTCAACCAAAAGACCTTGTAGGGGTAAGGATGAGGGATCTTTTATAATCCAAGTTTACTCACCATTTCTACTGAGGCAATGTTGTCAGTTGACCCAGAATCAACAATTACCTTACACACTTTTCCACCTACCTTGTAGGTTGTTTGAAACAATGTCCTCCTTTGTGGTTGGTACATTTAAAAGGGTTCTATTGAGCATGACACATTCTCCTTGTTTAGGATCTGCAGGTCTTGAGTATGAGTTCACACTTTGTGTGTCCTCCTCTTGTGCCAAATGAATTCTTCTTTCTCCCCCTTGACTATTGGATCCTTGCTTCTCCGGGCATCTAAATGATTGATGACCAATTTGATTGCATGAAAATCATCGACTTGTAAAAACATTGGATCCCCTTCCTCCAAATCTACCTCTATTATTGGGTCTCCTTCCCCTAAAATTGCCTTTGTGGCTTGAATCCCCTACATTCTCTTGATTTCTTGACTCCCCTTATGGTTTAGGAGATGTTCCTCTTCCACCAAATCTTCCTCTTCCTCTGAAATTTCCTCCTCTACTTTTGTTTTGTTGTTCTCCTCTCCTCTTCAATTTCTCATCAATTCTTAGTGCCATCTGATAATATTTGTGTACTGTCTTTGGGTTAAAGAGACTGATCTCATGTTAGATGTTGTATTTAAGACCATTTAGATACCTTGCCAACTTCTATTTCTCTGATTCAAGTACTCTTGCTCTAAGGGTCAATTTATGAAATTCCTTTGTATAGGTACTCACATCCAAGTCTTTTTGTCTTAAGTTTTACAACTTCCTATGCATCATCACCTCAAAGTCTTCAGGCACAAATTTCCTCTTGATCTCTGTGCTCATCCTCTTCCATGAAGATATAGGGTTCTTCCCTTCTTCCACTCTCTCATTTTGTAGGAAGTTTCACCAACTCAATGCAGGACACTTCATTCTAGACTTAGCAGTCCTCACCTTCTAGTTTTTTGCAACCTCATTGCATTCAAAATGGCTTTCTAGGGGTTCTAACCATTCCACAACCTCTTTAGGGTTCATTTTACCAGTGAACTCAGGCAAGTTGGACTTATTATCCTTATTCCCTACCTTTTCAAGGGCTTCAATGAATGTTCTTTGGTTTGCAAGTATCATTTCTCTTTCGTGCTAAGGGTCTTCTCCTCCATGCCTCTCTTCATCATAATGATCAGGGTCTACTTTATTCCTTCTTTCTACCTTACCATTCAATCATTCTAGTTCTCTTTTCATGGCCCTATTCTTGGCCAACTGTTCTTTTACAATACTAACCAATTCTGTATTAGTCATTCTTTGTGGAAGTTCATCATTGTCACCATCTCCTTCTGAGATCTTTCCAAAACTCAATTCTCTTTAGATTCTTCTAGGCTTTGATACCACCTGATGCAGAGTGAGCAACTGGAAGGTCTGGTGCAACCCAAGTCAAAGGACGTTATTGGCAGGAACCTAAGTCTTCCTTCAACCCTCCACTTGGCTTTACAAGCCAAACACCAATCCAATTCCCTCAACCTTCTCCAAGGAGTGGAAAGTGGTACTCTAGGTCCAAGATGTCATATCTTGACCAACTCCACAAATTAGACTCTTCCCAAGTCTTAGGGTCTCAGAATCACAAATAGACTTAGTAGGAATTAGGCCTCCAAAACTAAATTTCCTTAGATCTTTAGACTTCTTCAAAGGACTCCACAAACCCCTTATAAATTCAAACACCCTTTTGGGACTTCTAGAAGACTCCAAGGAATTAAGACTTGATCCTATTCCTGCACCTCTAAACAACTATGTTTGGCACAGACCTAATAGGCCTAATTAGGGTTGTTTTCCAAAGAAAAGGTCCAAAGATGGGTTCACAGAACCAATTCCAATCCTTGGATGGGTTCTCCTACTCACAAATACTCTATCTTATAAATATTAATGACTCTGTCCACTCCTAAGGTTGTTATCTAACATAATTCACTACATTCTAAGATAAATACATACCTTGCTCCTAATGACTCTCTCCACTCCTAAGGGTTTGGTGGGAAAAACAACAAAACCCATACCCTGCTCTTGCCCTCCTGGAATCTCATCATACATGCCCTTAAATTTCCTTCCACCCACGGCCATGGAATTTGGGCAATGGAAATGTAAGTTAAGGCTTCATCTTTGCACCAACCTTTGAATTGAGGGTTTTCAAAACAATTTGAAGAAAAAGACTTCTAACTTACGCTAACTTGAACCAAATTGACTCAGACCAAGTGCATATGAATCAAAACTCACTCTAATGATCCACTTTAGAAAGACATTCCTACCAATTGCCTGCTGCTCGTATAGTACAGACAAAGTTAATAATTTTGGGCAAAATCAGGGTTTTCTTATTCAAATCCACCAAATTTCAAAATGTGAAACATAATATCCAAATAGGTGACTGAATTTCAATGGTTGCAACTGAATTTCAAATGTTGTGACCCTTGGTGTTCTAATTGCAACATCCGAGCAACTTTTGACAAGTTACAAGGTTGCCGCTTTTACACATGTGACCTTCCACTTGGTCATGAAGACATGAAGGCTATTAAAACATATCATTGAAGACCAAACACACTACTAACACCTATTTCACCTTAAAAAGACTTTCTAGGACACCATAAGAGCCTATTAGCCTTACAAAATGGGTCTAAGACATCACATGGTTGATCCAATTGGATTCAACACTTATTCCTACTATATCTACCTATCCCTACCCTAGAAGCATGAGGGTGCCCTACACCAATCTACACATGAAACTAATATTTTTTTAAATCCTCACCTGCATGCAACACATATAATATGCTAATTGCCAATTTCCAGACACTACTGTTTTACCAACCAACTATCCACTATGCATCTATGTCCTCTCTTATTTTGAAGCTTTGAAACAACTCCATTCTTGCAAAAGCCAAAAAATTGGCGAATAGCTTTAATCTTAAAAACTCTACAATCCTGCAAAGGTTAGAGCACTACCTAAAGAAATGCGTGTTCTCTCCCATTGAAACTCTAAAAAACTTTCCTACCATTCTGCAACTGAAATAGAGGCCCATAATAGAGTGCCAAGAAAAAAATATACTAATACTAGGCTTAACAAATATGCAACCAAAAATAAACCTTGGGAAATACTAAATCCTGATTGGCTATTCATGCTCAGTTTAATCATTGTTTAAGGACTCTGCCCCTCCACTATAGTTCCATGCATGGAAAGAACTAATAATCCTCAAGTAGTGAAAGATATTTAATAGTTGATCATACCTTCCTAGGTGTTAGTAGCTTATTTGGCATGCATGTGGCATTTTGGGCCATTACGGTGAGCTGTTATGTAGTCAATATTTGAAATTAGGGAATTGAGGATTAGGGTTGAGGATTAACTCTTCCCTCTTAAGTTATGCAAGGTTTTAGATTAATAGGGATTAAGGATGACGACACACCAAGAAACAACTATTGAATGAGGAAAGTTTGACAAAGGAAGGGCATTCGAGGAAGAGTTGTTAAGCATAACTTAAACAAGGTATTGAGGTTAAGGACCAAAAAAATGTATTAAGGAATTGACAGACCTTGGGAAGTTCGAAGTGGCTTGCAAATGGTACTTGGGGATAAAGGCCCGTAAATTTGACAAGAAACACTAAGAAAATATTTTGTTATATAAAAATAAATTGGATTGTTTGTCCGACCAAAATGAATAGGAATCAAAGATCTTCTTATAGATTATCTTTACTATAAAAACTAATGGACTATTTACCTTGCTAGAAGGAATTGTTTTCCCTATTTGAACATCTGAACAAATAGGAATCGTAGATTGTTTATAAATAGACAGTTGATTATATTATGATAATAATAATATAAAATAACCATCTACCTTTGAAGTTGTCAGCCCTGGTTTATTCATCCTTACTATCTTTGTTGCTTTTGATGTGGCTTACTCTCTATGCCATTACAATAATAATAGTGAGGATCACATGTTAGATCTAGGATGTAATTCAATGTTTTGATAAAATTAGTATAAATTTGTAGATAATAAGTTTTAGATTTGACCACTTTTTTCTCCTATTCTTCAAGTTTTCACACTGTGTTTTATTTTTCTTGAGAACAAATATTTTGATTTATTTTAATTTCTTATAGATTGACTCATATTTATGTTTCAGCCATTCATGGCAATGGCATTGGATTCATGGGTGGGCCCATTTCTCATGCTAATATTAACACTTCTCATAGGCCATTGACAACAGAGGATTATTGAGTTGCATCATAAACTTAGGTTTTTCCTTTTGCCCTTTTCTTTTTCCTTATTTAAAAACTTAGGGTGTGGAATTTTGTCTTTTGCATGTATTTTTGTATTTATTTTATTTTATTTTAAGTACATTTTTATCAAATTATTATGATTGACAATCAACTACTAGGATTTTCCATGGATGGTAATAATTACAAGGAAGTTTCTATCATTGAAGTTGATGTGTTTGGTGAGGTTGATGTGAATGATTAAACATGAAACCTGGTATGTACATGTGCTTGATGTTTAGATTTTTTTCATGATCACTTTGTTTGACCACCATGCTTTGTTATGTGTGTTTTTTTGTTTATACCCCTCTATGATGAAATTTTAAGAGTAATTTTATAGATTTGGGGTCTTTACTATTGGTATGCATTTCATTACTTTATTTTGTTTCTTTGAATATAAATGAACTACAATAAAAATTGAGATTGATAGATTAAATCATTTATGTGATAATTTATTACATTATAATATTATTTCCCTTATCTCTATAAAATATGCCCAACACACATCTGTTTTGTCTAACAGACTAAAAACCCTTTAAAAAAACATTTCTCATATTAACCATGATACAGATCAAATTGAGAGAGAGCCTAATCTGCAGCAAGTACTCCCATGACCATAATCTAAACAAGCAATAACAAATTCAAACATGTTTATTTTTATTTTACAAAACGAAACTTATCTTATAGTTTGTGATGCTACAAACATCATTTACATTCAAACTCTCTAAACACTCGTTCAAAATAGTTTTCAATATATTTGAAATTGCAACAAAGAAAACTTTGAAATTAGCCCTAAATATTTATCTACAACAAAACTCTTTATGTCATGAAGTATTAAGAAGGAAAACTATTATTCTTTTATTAAAATTAGAAGGAATTGTTGATACAAATCTGAAAATGCCTCTAAAATCTGCGTTACAATGTTCTTCATCCTGAAAGAGCCTGGAAAATCTACAATACCAGCTGAGAGAAAGAAAAGAACTAGGAAAGAATATAAAAGAAGCCTTGAGAGTAACTAAAATAGAGGCTGATGAAGAACTGTTTGTGCCTCTCGGGACTGAGCTCTAACTAATTGTCCTTTCTTGCTTCTATCTTTATCTTGCATGTTTGATTCATCTTGGGTCAAATTTGGTGAAGAATGAGATAGAGAAAGGCCTATAATAGCTGCAAACTGAGAGTTTATGGGTCCAAACCTCTCCTTGACCCCATGCAATATCCATGTGGGCTTCTAAACTAATGACAAACTACTGTATTATCTTCCAAAATCCCCATTTTCAGGAATGCAATTGAAAGCTCCACCTTTGCCTCCAAAAATGATCATGAACTGATTGTCTGATGCTATCAAGTGGTTGCATTATCCTTGATTTAATGAATGATCTAGGAGCTTTTTGACTTAACCAAGAGTTTTCTTTATTCTTATTTTCTCTCAACACTCTTAAATCATTGTCTTTATACTCATTATAAGGCTATGGACTGTATTTTAGACCTTCTTTTAATTGCTAGCAAAAAGATAAACTAGGATGATATGAGTGTCCCTAAAAGATTGCTCTGAGAAATGGTTTTTATTGGGACTGTTATAATAATATTGCTACTCTATACCCTAGAAGCCTTGTCTTAAATCTTTTCAGTAGTTTTGACTTTGCTCTCTTGTCTTTCTCTCTATCAAAGTAATTTTCTCCCCATGACAATACTCCCCTTGCTAGGTATTCCTTGAATGGACTGCATCTTTCTCCATTCCTTCACTATATTCTATCCATTTATTTTTATGATTTCTCTGAGACAATGACTCATTTCATAAAGAATAGTCAGTGTATTTACTCTTCATTCGTGTCTTTATCATGTGCCCTATGATATCAACTTCTATCCTTTGTCTCCTGCCTCTTTCTTTCTATCATAGTCATGAGGTCCTTGCTTCTATATTTGCAACATAATATTGAATTTCTCTAAGTTTAATAAAGAAAACATCCTCAACCTCTGAATCCTTTGTGACCTTCAATAGCTCTGGAAAAGATACCAGGACAATGATTGTTTTCTTTGTTCTTTTAGACTGAATATGGCTATCTCTATTATCATTTAGACCTGCTATCAATACTTTGTCTTTGAAATGACTTTCCTCTTTACCTCATGCCTTAGATCTAAGGTTAGGTCTGCTCACATTTTTGAATTCAGCTCTTTTATCTTGTAGAAGCAATATTATGCTTTGATAGAGATTTTTTTGCTAAAAAAGATAACCCCCTTAAAGCTTGTGACTGAGATTTTGGAGTATTTTGTTTTATACATTCTTTACTTGAGCCTTTTGGATGGATAGGCTACCATTAGGGGCTGCTATGATTACTGAAAGTAATCTTGCTTGCTTCTAAAAGGGCTTGTCAAGACATTGATTGCAATGATCTATGACCAAAACCTTTTTCTCATGTATCTGTGTTCTTTGTCCATTGAAATGCTCAAAACACTTTCACAAGTCTGGTAATTCCTTTGTAGAAGGCTTTCATGGCCTTGAAGTTGCCTTTGTTTAATGATTTGGTGTTACTTTGAGGCTTTGATATTATGTTTTGTTTCTTTAACAGTGATGTATCTTTATGACTGTGTATGTAATGATCCTTGGTGAATATTTTATGTCATGCCTCCATGATATCTGGTAGGATTGAGTATGTTCTACCACAAATGCAACAATAGTATCTTTATGATGCATCCTTTTTAATATACACCATATACACTAAACTATGACTTCAATATTGATATCACAATAATTACCTTGTGCTCAATCCTTTATGTTGACTGCCAATCATCACTGCCATGAACTGTACCTTTTGCTTCTTAGAATTGTCTTTTTTAGGGCTTTTTATGACTAAGGCCGACTCTTTATGCCTTGAGAATGAACTACTCTTTACCTCTTTTGATGGTGAACTCCTGATACTTGGGCTCTTAAGCATTAATATTTTTGAGACAAATTCATTCTTTTATTTACTGTTATTGCTTATTCATTTGCAAGTCTACTCTTTAATCATGAATAAATTCACTATCACAACTTTTATATACTGGTCTATTTACTGTTAAGACCTTCCCTATTTTTCTCTTGAATCTATTATTTATTTCAAAGAGATTGCAACTTGATAGTTTTATTGTCTTTTCTTGTAAAAAATAAATGCATACATGTCATTTGACACCCATCTCTATTTTGTGAATCATCTTTGCTATGTATATGTTGATTAAGGTTAGCATTGGCCTTATAATTCTTCATGTTGTTGCAACCTTTATTCACTGTCACCTTTGGTATTTTAATCTCTAATCTGCTCAAACAAAATAAATCAATTTTTCTCTTCATCTTTCATTATGATCGAGGGCTTCTCATTGTATACCATTGTGATAAACTTCTTTATTGGGTTGTATCATAGACACTCTATGTAGGCTGCTCACACAACCCTTGTCATTCACTTTTGACCTTATCATACTATCTTTCTGACTTTATCACTATATTTTCTCTTTAATAGTGACTGTGTGAGGTCTACAACAAAAATCTCTATGTCATATAACCATTGTGAATGAGTATTCATGCTCGTTTAATATCCTTGGACTGACTTAATAGCCATATATGCCAAGAACTTGATCCTTTTATCCTTTGCTTGAGATTTTTCGGACTTTAAGGGTTGCAACTATCTCTTTATTTGTTGACTTGATTCTTTTGGATGTTAAGTTCTTTGTATTGCTACTACTTCATGAAATCCTGAAGAGACTGTTGCAACAACTCGGCTTCAACAACTACAATTTTCCATAATACATGTAGCCTTCAAGTATATAACAAATCACATTACTACTATGATTATCCTTCATTATGTTTGGGACAAAAGCTTGCTCTATATCCTTATCATTTCATTGTGAAGATGATCCATCCTTGATCACATCTCCTTTTGTCACAATATTGACTACTTATTAATGCCCTATTTAAAAATGCAACAACAATGAACATTCTTCAACTCTTCATTCTTTTGATATAGGTGTTGCTCTCTATTTTGGGTAGGGTTCTATCATTGTATGCTCAAAGGATTCTTTTTTGATAGTGATATCTATGCTTTGTGGACTAGAATGGGTTGTGTTATTGCTGTCCTTGAATAGGTTGACTCATTGCTTGCTATGGGTTGTCCTTCCATCTTTAATGGTTTCCTTTGACTGTCATTTATTTGTGTATATCTTTGATTGAACTCTCTTTGTCTTGTAGAAGCTTCATATGTCTATCTTCACCTTGATATTGATGTGCTTGTATGTGGAGGCTTGGAAGCTTGTATGATAGTCTAATACAAGTTATCAAGCATTCTTTCCTTCAAGGGTTTAGACTGTCAAAGGTGTGAGTCCATGTTTTGAAACATGTGAACTACTCTTCAAGAAATTTCATTCATTCTCTCTTCAAGAAATTTCATTCATTCTTTATCATAGATTTTGGACTGATTTTTTTAAAAAACACAGAAATAAAGAGGTAAAATCCTCTATATACATGCAAAAATTAATCTCTATCATGAAACACAAAGATGGTGTGAATGTAAAAGAAGAATGTGCCCAGAACTTGCTGAGACTTTGCATGATATGGTCCTTTGTAATTGGCACATGGCTTCTCTTAACCTTTTCATGCAAACTCCTTCATTGAAGAGGCTAACTTCATGTTCAAACTCTTTGAGGTAACCCTTTGACTGCTCCTTCAGTTTTTGACTGCTCTCCTTTACACATGACCCATTACATAGATCAGATGATAGCCTTTTTGTGAATCTTGAGATATTTATCTTTTATGTTTTAGGAGACATGTGAAACTTTAAATGGGAACCTACTCACAAAAAGACTTCATTCTCATGAAAGAACTCAGAGTAGACATAAAATGAAGCCCTAAATGCATGCAAAACAGTAATGTACCCTTTTGGAATATATCTTAATTTAGTCCTAAATCAACAATTCTAACTTAAAATGAGATTTGTAATACTTTTTTAATATAATTTAATGGATTCTAAAACATTTTTACTATCATAATGCTAAGAATAATTTTAGAAGATGGAACTTATCTTGATAACTTTCCCTGATTATGTTGATCATAAACATCCCCCATAAATTGATTATCATCTTCTTACAGCCTGCTCTAGAACTCTTACAGTCTCCTCATAAATCTTTCATAAAATTCCTCACTATCTACTCCTATATTATATATTGATTTCCATATGCTCAGAAATCTCTCATTGCACAACTTGTTTCACCCATCAAAGTGGAGCATCAATATAGGATTGGGTCCTTTTGATCAGTGATATGAAATTTTGCGACAGAGTCTTCCTTGATCAGTCATGTCAGCTCCTCATGCATCCGTATTTGGTATTTATGTTGTTATATTGGTGCATTCAGATTTGAATAAAATAAATATATAAATTCTTTTATCTTCCCCCATTAGAATGATATTGATGTCTCTTAAATAAGAAGTGAAAATATGTGAATGTGAATAGTTTCCCTCCTGACATGAATGTGGGAATGCTTTTGCATGTATCACTTGTTATTGATGAGTATATTTACTTATTAATTATAATCGGATATTCATAATTAATCATATGACCAGTCTTTGGGTTTGATAAGGCATATCAATTGGTTTGATGCTGCCAACTACAATGTTAATTTATACTTTACCAAGTTGATTATTCTTTTCATCTTATAGATGTCATCTTAGGGAATATATTGGTTTATTAGTCAGATCATTCTCAGTGATGATATTAACCTTCATTTCTCTTAGTTCCTCTTGGTGTGTTTGCATGTGTTACCTGAATAATACCTAACCTCATCATGAAGAAATTGTACCTCTTCGTGGTAATTGATGTTTATTATCCATATATTTTGATTCATGTTTTCCTAGCATTCCTCCCCATTGACAAATGAGAGTTGGTTCCTAATATATCTCTACCCCTCGATCGAATGGTTTCTTGAGAGGGATCACATCTCTTCTAATATCCATCGCACCTTTTAATTATTTATCAATTGGATATCAATCATCGTTTACCTCCTTGACTAAGTCAAATCTAACTAGTTTTGATTACATTGTTGACTTGTTAATATTCCAATGTTGTTTATTGTCCTCTACCACCTCATGTTTGCTAATATATAACATTCATTTTGAAATGTATGTATTCTTCCTTTCATGATACGCTACCTTGTGAATCCACTCTTGCTAAATATCATTGTCTATTGTTGAGGAGACAACCTCTAACACCAATAGTTTGCTTAGTATTTGATATAATAATTAACTTTATTTATTGATGAAAATGAGTGCTATTGTATTATATATTGTTTTTTTTATTATTAAATATTTGTTTTCTAAACTTATTTATTATTATATTTGTTTCTAATTACATTGTTATGGGAATGAATGTTTACTTATTAATTAATTATTGAATGCCAGGCACTTGAGAATGAACCCTACAATATTTCAAGGCCCATCTCCAGTTGCTAAGTCATTTATAGTAGTGTTGTTCTTGGGAAATCAAAGCAACACAGGTGATGAGACACTAGATATGTGGCTGAATGTAGTATAAATGTATAAAAATATGGAAAACACTTTGGTATGCAACATGATCAAAGACTAGGATGAATAATTTGCTCAAATCAGGTGCATAATAAATGATTAACATTCTTTCAAAAAATTGAACAGATTTCCCTTTATGTGAACCATAGAGTATAGTCTAATTGATTAATAATAAATGCAAGAGAAAGGTCCATATCCAGATCATGTTACCTTTGTGTCTATTCTGACTGATGCAAAAGGATGTTACCACAATCTTTTAAGTAATGCAGCTCTAGTGTCAAAGAATGCAATGCTTTGATGTTATGATTCAAAGAATTTGTATTGCACCCATAGTAGAACATTTGTTATGATAAAAATAAGATATTATTTGTTACTTTTCAATATGAATACAATGCAAAATTGCTATTGATTATTTGTTCAAAACTTAACCTACTTAAAATGACTTTTTATTTTAAGTGGAAATTTTGTTTATGACCTTGTTTGAGATTTGTTTGTCTGATGCAAAAATAAAGATTCCCTAATAAGATATAAATTTCTCTTGCCTCCAATGACTTTTACTTTAGGTTGGATTTTTGTCAGGACCCATTTTGAAATATGTTTTTGTTGCAAAAGTAAAGATTCCCTAATAGGATATACACTTCTCCTGCTTCCAATGACTTTTACTTTAGGTTAGAGTTTTGTCAAGGACCTTTTTGAAATCTGTTTATCTGTTATAAAATTAAAGACTCATTAATAGCCCTGTCCTTTCTATTTCCATGGGAATTTATTTTTAGTTTACAAGCCTTTCTAGAAAATTTAATCCATAATTTGTGCTTCGTTAATTTGTTGAACCTGTAATTTTTTTTCCTTTTAAAAACTAAATTATAGATTCTATGAGCTAGAAGATTACGGTTTAGTGGTTCACCAATATGATTCGACTATTCCAAAGGGCATGAGTGGAGTGACCGGTTAAGATAGCTTATTCTTTGCATAAAATTTGTTAGGGGTCAAAAATAGATTGCCTTGATAGGAAGGTTGGTTATTCCTTGAGGTCATGTTTTCTAATAGCCTAAAGAGTGATCAATAAGCCAAGACCATTCTTTAAGATTTGTGTCTCATTTTTTTTTGCATTTTTTTAGTTTATGTTTTATTTAAGAATTTATTAATTTTGATCTTAACATTAAATTTAAAAATCATAATTATGAAAATAAATTTTAACCCCCTTCCTTCGCCTCACAACATAAGCCCCTTTCCTTCGCCCCAACTCCTTTTTTACCCCAACTTGGTAGTAAGTAAGACCAAGGCAAGGCATACGGGTCTTGAGTTAGGTCACGGGGATACTCTAGAGGTAAAACAAAAGACCATCTTCCTAAATGTTTTATGAATATTTAAAAAAAAGTATCAATTGTTACTAAAATAATACACAATCGATAAGTATAAATAACCCTCGCAACATAAGCCCCCTTCCTTCGCCTCAACTCCTTTTTGACCCTCACTTGGCAACAAGTAAGACCAAGCTAAGGCAGACAGGTGTTGGTCTAGGTCGTAGGGAAAATATCTTTAATTTAAAAACAAACATAGTTCCCCCCTTCTTAATAGGCGAAGACCATTTCTTTAAGGTTTGTGTCTCGTTTTCTTTGCATTTTTTTTAGTTTACGTTTTATTTAAGAATTTATTTATTTTGATCTCAACACTAAATTTACAGATCATAATTTGAAAATAATTTTTACCCCCTTACTTTCGCCTCAACTCCTTGACCCCAACTTGGTAGTAAGACCAAGGTAAGGCAAACAAACATTGGGCTGGGTCACAATCTAGAGGTAAAAAAAACATAAACCTCCTTCCTAAATGTTTTATGAATATTTAAAAAAAAGTATGAATTGTTACTAAAATAATACACAATCGATAATTATAAATAACCCTCGCAATATAAACCCTCTTCTTTCGCCTCAACTCCTTCTTGACCCCAACTTGGCAGTAAGTAAGACCAAGGTAAGGCGGACATGCATTGGTCTGGGTCATGGGAAATGCTTCTAATTAAAAGAAAACATAGTCCCCTCCTTCTTAATAGGCAAAGACTATTTTCTTTAAGGTTTGTGTCTCATTTTCTTTGCATTTTTCTTTTAGTTTACGTTTCTATTTAAGAATTTATTTATTTTGATCTCAACACTAAATATAAAAATCACAATTTTGAAAATAAATTCTACCCCCTTTCTTTCACTTGATCTCCTTCTTGACCCCAACTTGGTAGTAAGTAAGACCAAGGTAAGGCAGATGTGCCTTGGGCTGAGTCATGGGGATACTGTAGAGGTACAAATAAAAAACATAAACCCCCTTCCTAAATGTTTTATGAATATTTTAAAAATAAGTATGAATTGTTATTAAAATAATACACAATCGATAATTATAAATAACCCTCGCAACATAAGGCCCTTTCCTTCTCCTCAACTCTTTTCTGACCCCAACTTGGCAGTAAGTAAGACCAAGGTAAGATGGACAAGCGTTGGTCTGGGTCATTGGAAAAATGCCTCTAATTTAGAAAAAACATAGTCCCCCCCTTCTTAATAGGCTAAGACCATTTTTTAAAGGTTTGTGTCTCGTTTTATTTGCATTTTTTTTTAGTTTACATTTTATTTAAGAAATTTATTTTGATCTCAACAATAAATTTAAAAATCACAAATTTGAAAATAAAGTTTATCCTCTTACTTTCGTTTCAACTCCTTCTTGACCCCAACTTGGCAATAAGTAAGACCAAGGTAAGACAAACGGACCTTGGGCTAGGTCAAGGGGATACTCTATAGGTAAAAAAAACATAAGCCCCCTTCCTAAATGTCTTATGAATATTTTTAAAAAAAAAATGAATTGTTATTAAAATAATGCATAATCAATAATTATAAATAACCTTCGCAACGTAAGCCCCCTTCCTTCGCCTCAACTCTTTCCTGACCCCAACTTGGTTGTAAGGAAGACTAAGGTAAGGCAGACATGCATTGGTGTAGGTCATGGAGAATGCTTCTAATTTAAAAGAAAACATAGTTCCCCCCTTTCTTAATAGGTGAAGACCATTTTCTTTAAAGTTTGTGTCTCATTTTTTTTTTGCATTTTTTTTTACTTTACATTTTTATTTAAAAATTTATTTATTTTGATATCAACACTAAATATAAAAATCACAATTTTGAAAAAATAAATTCTACCCCCTTTCTTTCGCCTGAGCTCCTTCTTGACCCCAACTTGGCCGTAAGTAAGACCAAGGTAAGGCAGATGGACCTTGGGATGGGTCACAGGGATACTGTAGAAGTAAAATTAAAAACATAAGCCCCCTTCCTAAATGTTTTATGAATATTTAAAAAAAAAGTATGAATTGCTACTAAAATAATGCACAATCGATAATTATAAATAACCCTCGCAACATAAGCCCCCTTCTTTTGCCTCAACTCCTTCCTAACCCGAATTTGACAGTAAGTGAGACCAAGGTAAGACGAACATGTGTTGGTCTGGATCGTGGGGAATGCCTCTAATTTAAAAAAAATAAAATAATCCCCTCTTCTTAATAGCTGAATACCATTTCTTTAAAGTTTGTGTCTCGTTTTCTTTGCATCTTTTTAGTTTACATTTTATTTAAGAATTTATTTATTTTGATCTCAACACTAAATTTAAAAATCACAATTTTCAAAATAAATTTTACCTATTTACTTTCGCCTCAACTCCTTCTTGACCCCAACTTGACAATAAGTAAGACCAAGGTAAGGCAGACGGACCTTAGGCTAGGTCACGGGGATACTTTAGAGGTAAAAAAAAACATAAGCCCCCTTCCTAAATGTTTTATAAATATTTTTAAAAAAAGTATGAATTGTTACTAAAATAATGCACAATCGATAATTATAAATAACCATCACAACATAAGCCCCCTTCCTTCGCGTCAACTCCTTCATGGCCCCAACTTGGCAGTAAGTAAGACCAAAGTAAGACAAACATGCGTTGGTCTGGGTCATTGGAAAAATGCCTCTAATTTTTAAAAAAACATAGTCCCCCCTTTCTTAATAGGCCAAGTATATTTCTTTAAGGTTTGTGTCTTGTTTTATTTGCATTTTTTTTAGTTTACATTTTATTTAAGAATTTATTTTGATCTCAACACTAAATTTAAAAATCACAATTTTGAAAATAAAGTTTATCCTCTTACTTTCATGTTAGCTCCTTGACCTCAACTTGGCAGTAAGTAAGACCAAGGTAAGACAGATGGACCATGAGCTGGGTCATGGATTTACTCTAGAGGTAAAAAAAAAACATAAGCCCCCTTCCTAAATGTTTTATGAATATTTTTTAAAAAAGTATGAACTATTACTAAAAAATGCATAATCAGTAATTATAAATAACCTTCACAACATAAGCCCCCTCCCTTTGTGTCAACTCCTTTCTAACTCCAACTTGGTTGTAAGTAAAACCAAGGTAAGGAGGATAGGCATTGGTCTAGGTCGTGGGGAATGCCTCTAATTTAAAAAAAAACATAGTCCCCCCCTTTCTTAATAGGTGAAGACCATTTTCTTTAAGGTTTTTGTCTCATTTTCTTTGCATTTTATATTTAGTTTACGTTTTTATTTAAAAATTTAGATATTTTGATCTCAACATTAAATATAAAAAATCACAATTTTGAAAATAAATTCTACCCCCTTATTTCGCCTGAGCTCCTTCTTGACCCCAACTTGGCAGTATGTAAGACCAAGGTAAGATAGACGGACCTTGGGCTGGGTCACGGGGATATTGTAGAGGTAAAAATAAAAAACATAAGCCCCCTTCCTAAATGTTTTATGAATATTAAAAAAAAAGTATGAATTATTACTAAAATAATAAACAATCGATTATTATAAATAACCCTCACAACATAAGCCCCCTTCCTTCGCCTCAAGTCCTTCTTGATCTCAACTTGATAGTAAGTAAGACCAAGGTAAGATGAACATGCGTTGGTCAGGGTCGTGGGGAATGCCTTTAATTTAGAAAAAAAACATAATCCCCCCTTCTTAATAGGCAAATAACATTTCTTTCAAGTTTGTGTCTCATTTTCTTTGCATTTTTTTAGTTTATATTTTATTTAAAATTTTTTTTATTATTAATCTCAACACTAAATTTAAAAATCACAATTTTGAAAATAAAGTTTTGCCCTCTTACTTTTGTCTCAACTCCTTCTTGACCCCAACTTGGCAGTAAGTAAGACCAAGGTAAGGTAGACGGATCTTGGGCTGGGTCACCGAGATACTCTAGTGGTAAAGAAAAAAATATAAGTCCGCTTCCTAAATGTTTTATGAATATTTTTAAAAAAAGTATAAATTGTTACTAAAATAATACATAATCAATAATTATAAATAACATTCACAACATAAGCCCCTCTTTTTGCCTCAACTCCTTTCTGACCCCAACTTGGTTGTAAGTAAGAACAAAGTAAGGTGGGCAAGCATTGGTCTAGGTCATGGGGAATGCCTCTAATTTAAAAAAAAATAGTCACCCCTTTCTTAATAGGTGAAGACCATTTTTCTTAAGGTTTGTGTCTCGTTTTCTTTGCATTTTTTTTAGTTTGCATTTTTATTTAAAAATTTATTTATTTTGATCTCTAAATATAAAAATCACAATTTTGAAAATAAATTCTACCCCTCTTTTCTTTCGCTTGAGCTCCTTCTTGACCCCAACTTGGCAGTAAGTAAGACCAAGGTAAGGCAGACGGACCTTGGGCTAGGTCATGAGGATACTGTAGAGATAAAAATAAAAAACATAAGCCCCCTTCCTAAATGTTTTATGAATATTTAAAAAAAAAGCATGAATTGTTACTAAAATAATAAACAATCGATAATTATAAATAACCCTCGCAACATAAGCTCCCTTCCTTCAACTCAACTCCTTCCTGACCCCAACTTGGCAGTAAGTAAGACCAAGGTAAGGTGGACAAGCATTGGTCTGAGTCGTGGGGAATGCCTCTAATTTAAAAAAAAACATAGTCCCCGCTTATTAATAGGCGAAGACCATTTTTCTTTAAAGTTTGGGTCTCGTTTTCTATGCATTTTTTTTAGTTTACATTTTATTTAAGAATTTATTTATTTTGATCTCAACACTAAATTTAAAAATCATAATTTTGAAAATAAATTTTACCCTTTTACTTTCACCTTAGCTCCTTCTTGACCCCAACTTGGCAATAAGTAAGACCAAGGTAAGGTAGACGGACCTTGGGCTAGGTCAAGGGGTTACTTTAGAGGTAAAAAAAAAAAAAAACCCCTTCCTGAATTTTTTATGAATATTTAAAAAAAAAGTATGAATTGTTACTAAAATAATGCACAATCGATTATTATAAATAACCATCACAACATAAGCCCCCTTCTTTCGCCTCAACTCCTTCCTGACCCCAACTTGGTAGTAAGTAAGACCAAGGTAAGGCGGACAGGTGCTGGTCTGTGTCGTACGAAAAACGTCTCTAATTTAAAAAGAAACATAGTCCCCCCTTCTTAATAGGCCAAAACCATTTCTTTAAGGTTTGTGTCTCATTTTATTTGCATTTTTTTTTTTTAGGTAATAGGCTAAGGGCACTAGTAGGAAAGAACCGAGGCAAGAAAACCTCCAGTCTAGCCCAAGAAAGATTGACTTCCTAGAAAAATATACAGAATCCTTTGATGGTATTTGTACCTTACATTGCTTGGCAATTTTGTTGTTGAAATAAAAATCGTAAAAAATTATACAAATGCTGTGGAATTTTGAAAGTTCTGAAAGCATTATATTCGCTTTCTAATTTTGATCCTGAGGTGTGGCTTAAAACATACAATCATTTCTTCCTGGTATCCTTGCCCTACAAAACAAACCTACCACCCCAAAAATACAAAACCATGTAGTCGAAAATCTGCAATACATCTTAAATTAACATGTCAACATATGTTAGTCCGAGATCAAGCAACAATTTGCTGAATAAAGGAAATTGGACCGCCCTATTATAGTGGGTGATATAGTGATAATCAAAAAATGCTCTAATCAGACATTTTAATTTTAGAGTTTATCCTAGGACATTTTTTAGGAGAATTATAAAATTTAGAATATGATTCATAGACCACTTGTCCACAAAATGATAGATACAAAGCATATAACTACATATGAATATAATCCTTGTATTTCATCTATCATAGGTAACCCCATCTATACAATTCTTAGTTTTAAACAAACGAAACATCATTCCTACATTTAACAATAGTTCGATTATTAAGAAAATGTTAATACGGCCTAGAAACCATAGTTGTCTATACTGCCTAATCAGAATTGAAATTGAAGCAGACACAACCAAAAATAAGATTCGAATGAAGCATGTTTTGTCCATATTAATCAGTGGACTCAAACAAACCGAAAAGCCCATACTAAGTCTAAATAACATAGACTAATAGATTAAAAAGACCTCTGTAATAACTATACTATAACCTAGATCACACTGAAGTAAAGAGTACTATAACATAATAACAACGTACAAGGTGGTAGAATCTGAATGTCACCAGATCGAACAAAATTCTAGATCCTCAAGGGGGCAATGCGGTGAGAGTTTTTCCTCTTGTCCTTGGGAGTCTGGAATTACAGGCCCCCCATCCAACTCAATACCCTACAAGTTCAGGCAATCCTCAAACCAGGAGTCCTTGCCTAGAGTGGGAAGGTGAAAAAGGTAGAAGAGGAACTCAAGGCTCCTACGAATTTCTTCAGTTTTGGCATTGAAGGTGGTTGGATCTTCAATAACCAGAATATGCTTCCTGGGCATTGGGTTGTTATTAATGATCAAGATGTCATAATGCCTAGGCCTTGGGATGGTCAGTTCATCACTAATATTGACAAGAACCTTCTCCATCTCCCCTAGAATGGATGCTTTGAAGACATCCTTGCATAGGGCAGTCGTAACCTCTCTGTCCTTCACAAAATACATTGTCACAACTAGGAACATGGCCGCTATATCTTGGTTGGCCCTAGTGTGGTCCTCATTAATGAGATATTGATGCCCTAGAACTCTTTCAACTGCGTAAATCACCACCTCATGAGGGAGACAAATAATCCTTCTCAACCTATCCTTCATGATCTCCTCGCAAAAGGCCATCTATCTTTTAAAACTTTTCAATCTAACTAGGTATCCATGGATGGAATTCACTTCTGGTAAGCTTGAGAAAATTGAAAAGGTTTGTCTATGAATTATTATTTAATAAGGGGAGAATCGATGCATTTGCAATAATGAGGGCTAGGAGTAATGATATTATGACACTTAGATCATTTTCTTAAGATTTCGGGTGATATGCCAATGCAATTAAGATTTGAAATTATTGTTATGATAGAGCTTTCTTGTCGATCATAGAGTCATGTAATCATTAAAGATCAAGATAGTAACTACATACTAATACTTATGCCTACCAATAACTTAAGCGTATGATTTATATGTTAGACATCCTCGAAGAAAGGGGAGGGGAACACATAGTTAAAAACATCCCACTAAATAAGGCTAAATCTTAGGATAAGGCTAACTTTTCAGAGTTAATGAGGATGATGATCCAAACCCCCTCTTAGTTTAAAAAAGGTTGATAAAACTAACCTTATGCCTACCAATAACTTAAGTGTATGATTATGTGTTAGACACCCTTGAAGAAAGGGGAGGGGAACACATAGTTGAAAACATCCCACTAAATAAGGTTGCATCTTAGGATAAGGCTAACTTTTAAGAGTTAATGAGGATGATGATCCAAACCCCCTCTTAGTTTACAAAAGGTTAATAAAACTAAAGGTTATAATTCTAGCTAAAATTTGAATTTGAAGGATACATCAGGGGATAATGATAAGTTTAGGGATGGTGGCCTGACATAATGTTGATGAAGGAGTAGCCATCCACACCTTTATTTGCTACCTCATCCATTCTAGAGTTGCCTTCTCTATAAATATGGTTAAAGGTAATTTCATCCAAGGATTGAATATCAATCATGATGTTTGAAAGGGTAGCATTGAGTTTCCAATTAGGCATATTTCTTTTTCTAAGGGCATTAATAATGATAATCGAGTCCCCTTCTATGTTGATCTTTCCTATTTTTCAAGATTTTGCATAATTTTATACCTTCATGTAGGGCTCTTAGTTCAGCTTCATTGTTGGAGCTTATACCCATTGGCGAGGCTAGGGCTACAATTTCCCCCCCTTTCAAATTGTGTATACAACATCCAATTCCCACAATACTAGGATTTCCCCTGGAAGCCCCATCAAAGTTGAGCTTAATCCAACCATCTTTAGGGGGGTCCACTTGCACTCTTTACGTTTTTGTTGGTTGATGGATGACCCATCTCCAACATATGGGGGAATTTTCAGACCAATCCATTTTAGTCTCATTTTCCCATCCCATTCAATCATTTCAAAATTTTTATGACCCTTCATAGAGTGACAGTTGATTAATTCAATTATGGCTGCCTCAACCTTATTTGTTAGTTGAGGCCAGTCCATCTTGCAATCTTTAAAGAT
This sequence comes from Cryptomeria japonica, assembly GCF_030272615.1. Lineage (NCBI taxonomy): Eukaryota > Viridiplantae > Streptophyta > Pinopsida > Cupressales > Cupressaceae > Cryptomeria > Cryptomeria japonica. The sequence continues at coordinate 603,034,649 of NC_081411.1, read as the reverse complement.
CCATCTGTTCCTTTCTTTTCACATCTCCCAAATCAATAATGAGGGAGCTATAACCCATAAACCCTCATATATACAACTTTTGTTTTTGATCGGCCATGCTTGGAGCATGGCTAGGACTGAATCAGGGATGGGGGCATACCAATTCATCTGCTTTTTAAGCCAACCCCAACAATTGTGGGAGTAGTCACAAGTCACCAATAGATGGTTGGTGGTTTCCTCCATCTTCTCACAAAGAGGGTATCTACTTGGTCCCTCGAAACCCATCCTTCTGAATGTGGAAGCTATTAGGATTCTATCCTATAGTGCTAGCCAAGCAAATAACCTAGCTTTGGGAAGGCATCTTTTATCCCAACATAGTTTTAGTGGGATGTTCAAATCTTTGATTTGACCTTTTCTAATGAGTTCATTGTAGCCTTCTTTTGTGCTATATTTATCATTCTTAGATCCATCCCATTCTAATCCATCTTTTAATGCTATTGACAAATATTTCCTCTATATAGTCTGAAACATTATCTGCCCACCGTCTATCTAGGATTGTTTTGGTAGTATCAAATTTATGTTCTTTAATGATTGCAGGGTAGCCTCCCCAAGAATCCATCCAAAATAATGCTTTCTCTCCATTTCCTAGATTCCATGTAAGCTTATTTGATATGATTTCCTTACAGTACATCATGGAATTCCAAATTCTTGAACCCTTAGGGGAGGAAGAAATTCTAAAGATGCTGATTGGATCAAAATTTTGGAGGTATTTGTTATAAAGTAATTTAGCCCACTTTAAATGGGGGTTATTATACATTCTCTAAACCAACTTTGCCCCTAGGGCCTTGCTCTGGAGAATTATGTCTTTTAACCCCAACCCCCCTTTTTCTTTTGATTTACAAATTGTATCCCATGCCACTAGGGGCATTTTGAATTTTTCATTGGCTCCTTACCAAAAGAAGGTCCTTAGGTGTTTGATCATTTCATTCTTTTTGATATAGGTAGGTCAATACAGGAGAGTTGGTATATGGGCATGACAGATAGAACTCATTTTATCATAGTTGCCTTGCTAGCTGAGGAAAGCCACCTTCCTTTCCAAGTATCTATTCTTTTTTATAATTTTTGTTAGAATTTGGTCCCATAAATTCGAGGATCTACATCCCTTATCCAAGGGTATACCTAGGTATTTGCAGGGTAGATTACCTTTATTGAAATTGAGGATGTTGCTTATATTATTTGCTAGTTTTTCTTCTGTGTTGAAAGAAGAATATATTTGACTTTAGGGTATTGATTTCTCCGCCAAAAGCCAATGACTAGGTGTTTAGAATTTGTTTGATAGATTTGGCTTCTAGCATGTCATTATGTCCAAAGAGCATAATGTCATCTACAAATTGTTGGTGTGTGGTGGCTTCAAGTCCACTGGTAATTTTGATGCCCTGGATAGACGACTGCTCCTTGGCCCTATTGAACAACCTACCCAGAGATTCAACCATTAAAATGAAGAGAAAGGGAGATATAGGGTCCCCTTGCCTGAGCCCTCTAAAGATGTCAAAAAATCCCACAAGAGGTCCATTTACAAGAATTGACATTCTGGGTGTGGAAATACATTCGTAAATAAGGTTGATCCATTGTTTTGCAAAGCCAAAGGCTTCTAGGAATTTGCATAAGAAATGCCAATCTACCTTGTCGTAGGCTTTTTTGATGTCTCACTTAATAAGCATACTTGATTCTTTATTAGTCCGTACTAAGTGTATTGCTTCTTGGGCAATGATGATTCCATCATAGATTGAGCGACCTACCACGAATCTAGTTTGTTCCTCACTTATCAACCTGGGAAGAAACTTATGTAATCTATTTGCAATTGTTTTTGTTAGTAGTTTGTATAATGTGTTACAAAGGGTTATAGGTCTAAAGTCTTCAAAGCACTCAACTTTCTATTTTTTTGGTATTAGGGCTATAAATGTATTTTTTAGTTCCTTTAGGATTTTTCCAGAGTTTCTTATTCCTTCTAATGCGCCAGTGACCTCATCACCAATAAAGTTCTAGCATTGCTAGTAAAAAGAAGCTAGGAAACCGTCAAGTCCAGGGGCTTTTTCCAGGTTCATCTGGAAAAGTGTTTTCTTAATTTCTTCCTTAGTGAATTTTGCATTTAGAAACTGATTCTTCTCTTTGTTTATTAGCTTTGGGATATAGTTGAGGACCTTGTTCGTAGAAGCTAATCTTGATCCTTCCAGTTTATTAAAGATGATGTCAAAGTAATCAATTGCTTCTTTGGCAATGGCATCCATATTGTTGCTAAGATTACTAGATTTAGTCTTAATGTTGGTAATTTTATTTATTATTCCTTTCTTCTTAGTACTATTGTGGAATAATTTGGTATTTTTATCCCCTGATTCTAGCCAGTGTTCCCTTGACTTTTGTTACTAGAAAATTTCTTCTCTGGCCAAAATTTCTTCATATTCTGTTAATAGGGATCTTTCTTTATGGTAGAGGTAATTTTCCATACCCTTCCTAATAACCTCTTCATTTATTTCTTTTAAAGCTTCTTCTATTTCAATTTTTTTGCTGAAGATATTTCCAAAATGGTTCTTATTCCAAGCTATTAAATTTTGTTTTATTATTTTTAATTGGGTAACTATCTGGAAGGATTTGGAACCTGTTTCTTCAGATTCCTTCCACCATTTTTCTATTAATTTTAAGATTTTTTCATCTCTTAGCCACATTAGCTCAAATCTAAATGGGCTCTGGGTATTAGGGATGACTTCTAAGATGTTGAGCTGGATTGGGAAGTGGTCTGATCCAGATAATGGCAGGATATTTTCTTCAAAGGTGTTCAAAATGTTGGCCAAATTTCTCCGTAAGAAAAATCTATCCAATTTTTCTGCAATATTGCAGAATCCTTTTCTCCTATTATTCCAAGTAAAAGAGTTCATCTCAGTTTTGACTTCCATTAGATTTCTATTTATAATCCATTCTCTAAAATCTATGGTGGCCTGGGAAACTTTATTAAAAGCCCCCATTTCTCCAAAGGATCTCCTATGGCATTGAAATCACCTCCTATAATACACAAATGATTTGGTTCTGAATGGGCCCATACATAATTATCAGGAGGAATTTTAAATTTCTCTTGTTACTATTAACCCTTCCACACATCCAATTGCGAGACTTATATATTGATTCAAAGGAGACTATCCTACGGTCCCATATTACAGCTAATCACCTAGAAGCCCCCATGGGTGGGAGCCCGCTACTTCTCTTATCCCTAATTTATTGTTAAATGCTTCTAAGTCATCCTTATTTAATTTTCATTCTTGTATTAAAATTAATTTTGGGCTAAATTTTGTTATGCAATGTTTAATGATTCACTGCTTGTTAGGGGCATTCAGGCCCCTAACATTCCACGTAAAGAGCCTCATTTCTCTTTGGGAAGGACCTTCCCCTTCCCTGCATAAAAAAATATTTTTCAATTTAATTTGGCCTTTTGCCTTACCTTCTTGGTTGAGAAGCTTTGATATGGGTTTCCTACCCCTTATTTTAATTTCTTTGGCACAATTTGGGGAACCAATATCTTCTAGGATGGCTAATCCTAGGTTGCCATTTTCTAATTACTTTTCTGTTTCCATGATAACAGTAACCTTTTGAACTACATCCACCATAATATATTTCTTCAAGAGCCCTGACATAAGAAGCCTTTTTTGATAAGCTAGTTCATCATCATCAACAACTTCTTCTATGAAAGTATCCATCAAATCATTAACTATTTCATTGCCCACATAATCTAGGATGATCTTATTTTTTAATTCAATTCTCTTTAAATGTTTCTCATCGGTTTCCTTGGTTTCCATACTTAGGGGGTCTTTAAGTTGTGATTCTGGACAAGCTTTATCGCTCATAACAAAAGGCTAGCAATCCTTGCCATCTGTCTATCTGATATCCCCTCCATTAATTGTCATTTCTGATTTCTCCTTGGGAGATCCCTCTGTGCTCCATTCCAAGAGGGTAAGCTTTTTGATGAGAGGGACAAGGGTGTCTATATCCATAAGTGAGGGTGTCTAAAATATGCCATCGTCTCTGCAGGCAATTTCCCCTTCCTCTAATTCCTGAATCAGACTTTCATTTTCCTTCCTACCCATTGTATTCTTTCTTAGGTTTGATTTATCTATGATAGCCTCCTCCTTCAGGATTGAGAGTTAAGACAATCTTATCCTTAGGGGGTAAAGATGGACTCTTTTTAACCAGTTTAGGGTTGGGAAGGGTGAGATTTGGAAAGATAACTTCCTTTGAATCCACTTTGCCCTTAAATAATTCCTATTTAACCAAATACAAAGAGTGATTTGTTATAATTTTAATAGGCTCAATATTGACAGTTTTGATTGGCATTTTAACCATGATCCTGATGGTTGTAGAATCTCTGAAATTTTCTTCTAATCCTTCAAAACCCCCAAGTGAGTCACTTATTCTAACAAGGCAATGTTCATGAATAAGCTCTACTGGAAGGTTAGGTAGCTCTACCCACCTTGGGACAAAATGTTCTTCAAAAATCTTAGTGGAAAAATTCGATTGCCATTTAAAAAGGGAGAAATAGTATCCTTTAAAGAATCTAGGTTGAAAATTTAGTATTTTATCCCTTAATTTTGATGATTTGCAATGAATAAACATATAATTGTCTTCTAGGGTTGTGATACTTACTTGCCCTTTGGTTGTAGAGATCAACCACTACATAATTTCTTGGGTGGAAATGTCATATCCACACCATTTGCCAAAAAGACCTCATCTTTTGTAATCCTCCCAGATATTGTTTGTATACTGATTATTTATGATAATTGTATTCTGACTTGAGCTGATATGAGAATTGGCTTGCTTCTCAATATTATGATTTTGAATCTTGTTTGCTAAGTTAATAGCATGAGGAAGGGTCATTGGTGGCTTTGGCAAAGACTCCACATGAATCCTTTTTTTTCCTAGTAGTTTTCCTGTGCCAATCTAGGGTTCCTTTGTTTCCCCGACAGATCAGTATCCACTGCGGCAGATGTAGAGATATCTTTATTTATTGTAAATTTAGATTTATTTTGGCTGATTGGGGGGGGCCTTGGAACCCTAGCAGCGTCCTTGTAGGTTTGATTCAAAGTAATTGGGATCGAATTTGCACCCATAGCGCAAGATTGCATAGATGATAGGGCTCCAAATTAGTTCGCTGATCCCACCTTGTTCTTGTGGGCATTCTATAAAATAAATTAGCTTGCCATGGGGATTTCCTCTTTGTCCCATGATTTCTTTTTGGGCGAAGGATGGACTTCGCAGCTGGATGCGAATTCCAGATTGCTAATTTCTGTTTACCACTATTCATGGTTTGGGCGAACTTTTGCAAAGCCATATATTTGATTTTCATTTGCATTTTTTTAAATTTACGTTTTATTTAAGAATTTATTTATTTTGATCTCAACACTAAATTTAAAAATCACAATTTTGAAAATAAGGTTTACCCTCTTACTGTTGTCTCAGCTCCTTCTTGACCCCAATTTGGCTATAAGTAAGAACAAGGTAAAGTAGACGGGCCTTGGGCTGGGTCACGGGAATACTCTAGAGGTAAAAATAAAAAATATAAGCCCCCTTCCTAAATTTTTTATGAATATGTAAAAAAAAAAGTATGAATTGTTACTAAAATAATGTACAATCGATAATTATAAATAACCCTCGCAACATAAGCCCCCTTCCTTCGCCTCAACTCCTTGTTGACCCCAACTTGGCAGTAAATAAGACCAAGGTAAGGCAGACAGGTGTTGGTCTAGGTCATAGGGAATGCATCTAATTTTTAAAAAAAAACATAGTCCCCCCTCTTCTTAATAGGCGAAGACCATTTTTCTTTAAGTTTTGTGTCTCATTTTCTATGCATTTTTTTTAGTTTATGTTTTTATTTAAGAATTTATTTATTTTGATCCCAACACTAAATATAAATATAACAATTTTGAAAATAAATTCTACCCCCTTTATTTCGCCTGAGCTCATTCTTGACCCCAACTTGGTAGTAAGTAAGACCAAGGTAAGGCAGACGAGCCTTGGGTTGGGTCATGGGGATACTCTAGAGGTAAAAATAAAAAACATAAGCCCCCTTCCTAAATGTTTTGTGAATATTTAAAAAAAAAGTATGAATTGTTACTAAAATAATGCATAATCGATAATTATAAATAACCCTTGCAACATAAGCCCCCTTACTTCACCTCAATTCCTTTCTGAACCCACCTTGGTAGTAAGTAAGACCAAGGTAAGGCAGATAGGCATTGGTTTGGGTCATGGGGAATGCCTCTAATTTTAAAAAAACATAGTCCTCTCTCTTCTTAATAGGCAAAGACCATTTCTTTAAGGTTTGTGTCTCGTTTTCTTTGCATTTTTTTTAGTTTACATTTTCTTTAAGAATTTATTTATTTTGATCTCAACACTAAATTTAAAAATCACAATTTTGAAAATAAATTTTACCCCTTTACTTTCGCCTCAGCTCCTTCTTGATCCCAACTTGGCAGTAAGATCGACCAAGGTAAGGCAGACAAACTTTGGGCTGGGACGAAGATACTCTAGAGCTAAAAAAAAACATAAGGCCCATTCCTAAATGTTTTATGAATATTTTTTTAAAAAAGTACGAATTGTTACTAAAATAATGCACAATTGCTAATTATAAATAACCATCGCAACTCTTTCTTGACCCCAACTTGGCAGTAAGTAAGACCAAGGTAAGGTGGACAAGCATTGGTCTGGGTCATAGGGAATGCCTCTAATTTAATAAAAAAAACATAGTCTCTCCTTTCTTAATAGGCCAAAACCTTTTTTTTAAGGTTTGTGTCTCATTTTGTTTGCATTTTTTAGTTTACATTTTATTGAAGAATTTATTTATTTTGATCTCAACACTAAATTTACAAATCACAATTTTGAAAATAAATTCTACCCCCTTTCTTTCACCTAAGCTCCTTCTTGACCCCAACTTGGCAGTAAGTAAGACCAAGGTAAGGCAGAGAGGCCTTGGACTGGGTCACAGGGATACTCTAAAGGTAAAAATAAAAAAATATAAGCCCCTTCTTAAATGTTTTATGAATATATATATAAATAATAATTCATAATAATGCACAATTGATAATTATAAATAACCTTAGCAACATAAGCCCCCTTCCTTCGCTTCAACTCCTTGTTGACCCCAACTTGGGTGTAAGTAAGACCAAGGTAAGGCAGACAAGTGTTGGTCTGGGTTGTTGGGAATGCCTCTAATTTTAAAAAAAATCTAGTACCTGCCTTCCTAATAGGTCAAGACCATTTCTTTAAGGTTGGTGTCTCATTTTCTTTGCATTTGTTTTTAGTTTATGTTTTATTTAAGAATTTATTTATTTTGATCTCATTACTAAATTTAAAAAATCATAATTTTGAAAATAAAATTTTAGCCCCCTTCCTTCGCCTCACAACATAACGTCCCTTCCTTCGCCTCAACTTCTTTTTTACCCCAGCTTGGTAGTAAGCAAGACCAAGGTAAGGTAGATGGACCTTGAGCTAGGTCACAGGGATACTCCAGAGGTGAAAAAAAAATATAAGCCCCCTTCCTAAATTTTTTATGAATATTTAAAAAATAAGTATGAATTGTTACTAAAATAATGCACAATGGATAATTATAAATAACTCTCACAACATAAGCTCTTTTTTTTCTTCGCCTCAACTTCTTCCTAACCCCAACTTGACAGTAAGTAAAACTAAGGTAAGGCGGACAGGCATTGAGCTGGGTTGTGGGGAATACCTCTAATTTTTTTTAAAAAATATAAGCCCCCTTCTTAATAGGCGAAGACCATTTCTTTAAGGTTTGTGTCTCGTTTTCTTTGATTTTTTTCTAGTTTATGTTTTATTTAAAAATTTATTAATTTTGATCTCAACACTAAATTTTAAAATTACAATTCTGAAAATAAATTTTAGCCCCTTCTTTCGCCTCACAACATAAGCCCCATTTTTTTGCCTCAACTCCTTCGTGACCCCAACTTGGTGGTAAGTAAGACCAAGGTAAGGTAGATGGGCTTTGGACTCACTATAAAAATATCATTTAGAGAGCACACAAATTTGACCATAATTATTTAAAAACACATTTTGACTCAACATATTAATACTATATAAATAAAACAAAATATATTGTGTCGTGTCGTGTCGTGTATAGTATTCTGTGTATTTTTGTGTTGTGTTATTTTGTGGTTGTCTTAGGTCAATTAGGGGAGGCCAAACAAGCTTCCACCTTCACGTGGTTGGCCTTGTTAGTAGAGAATGTTTGAAAAAATATTTTTGAAGCTAAAAGAAGTTTGTGTAAATATATTCATTTAAAATAAATAATATTATATGCATGTTAAAATTCTCAAATAAAAAAGAAATTATAGTCTTAATTATAATTAGTTTGTTTATCATTAGTGTAAGAGTTCTATCTCAAACTCTAATAAGAATATACTAGTGATCTATAAAACATGACTTTTTTTGTTACAACATCGTAGCATATTGTTTCCCTATTACCTTTGTGGCATATCACTATGTGTGCCTATGATGTGTGAATAAATAATATTCCATATAGTTCATATTATATGCATGTTGAAATTTTCAAAGTAAATTTAAGAAATTGTGAATTCAAAGGTGAAAATAAAAGTACATTTTAATTATTCATTATAGTTTTGGGTATAATTGTTTCATTTATCATTAGTAGTGTAAGAACCTTATCTCAAACACTAAAAAGAACACACTAGTGATATACATGATTTCTTTTTGTTATGACATCTTAGCATATTGTTTCTCTATGACTTTTGTGGCATATCGCTATGTGAACATGTGACGTATGCATGACTTAACCACTATGTGTACCTATGATGTGTTTAAATAAATTATATTTTATATAGTTTATATTATATGCATATTAAAATTCCCAAAGTAAAAAGAAATTGTGATTTTAAAAATTCTCAAAGTAAAATTAAAAAATTGTGAATTCAAAGGTGAAAATAAAAGTACACTTTAATTATTCATCATAGTTCTAGGTATAATTATTACATTTATCATTAGTAGTGTAAGAACCTTATCTCAAACACTAAAAAGAACACACTAGTGATATAAAATATGATTTCTTTTTGTTATGACATCTTAGCATATTGTTTCCCTATGACTTTTGTGGCATATCACTATGTGAATATGGGATGTATGCATGACTTAACCACTGTGTACCTATGATGTGTGTAAATATATTATCACCTGGTTAGAGGATTTAATGATCAGAACTGTTAGGATCTGACTACACATTGTTAGGAGGGACCTTGTAAGAGGGTTTTCATGCTGCAACTATTAGGAAGACAACAAGTACAAATGATGTTAGTATAACACCTTCTGTGTCTGATAAGATCTACTTCAAAACATTACAACATCAAAAAGACTTCATCTCTCAACTCCTTTGATCTTCGCACTATCAGAAATACAAAATTCACTCATCACATCTCACACTATCAAGCTCATGTATATATATCCTTTCATACCTCATTTCACAATTAAAATTATCATAAGGTCGACTAGAACCTTATTACAATTATCATAAGGTTTGTATATATATCATTTTACCGATCTGAGTGATTTTCATCACTATAGGTTAACTATGTTTCTTGATCTCTGCCTTGTTGATCAAATCTCATTCATCTGATCAAATCTGCTAGTGCAGTCACAAAGTTATCTTCATCTGATAGTCATCAACGTTGCTGCAAAATTGCATTCCTTCATTCTTCATGGATTTCATGTACTGGTTGTTGGTGTGAAACTCTATCAGTCATTTTACCAGTTGAAGTCCTAATTACCGGTTCTGATGAATCTTTCTTTGCTTTACTGATTAAGTTTATCTAGTTGAACTGTAGGACTTAGATGACTTGAAGAAACATAGTTACCATCAATGACAATATACAAAATAGTCATCATACATAAATCTAATTTCTATGCACAATAGACATATACTGGTTGCATCAAACAAACACACATTACATTCCATTACATTACCAATTGACCAAATGATCAAATGCCAACAATCTCTCCCTTTGGCATTGATGGAAACACTTAGGAAAAAAATTGTCAACTAAGTGTGCAACACAAAAAGTAACTATATATAGAATACATGGACTCATACCAACACATACTCCCCCTTAGTAATTGTTGCAATTACAAAAATGAAATCATTACTCTCCCTAAACAGTGCTTACAAAATTTTGACTCTTAAATTAATTATACTCCCCCTTTGACAACAATGCCAAATAGAAAAGTAAAATACATACATTACATCAAAAATTATCATAAAAAACTACATATATATGTTGGCAAATGCACACTCCAATGAGAAATTGTAGGTGATTGAAGGTTTTTTCATTTATGGCAACCTTGCAATCCTATGACACCGACAAGACAATTTACCGGCTTTAGCAAAGTCAGACTGTACATCGGCACACAGTCCCCTGGCACCCAGGCCGATAGGAATTTTGTTTATAATATATTTGGTAATTTATTGTAAAATCATTGTAAGCCGACTTGGAAAGTTGTAAAATGACTCATATATGTATGAGATCATTATAGAACATTTGTAAGGAAGAAGGTAGGTGAAATAAGGCATACCTATTATGTGAATTATAAGTTAAGGGTTTATGTATGAAGCAGAGCTAAAAATGGTACTAGATCTGGCATAGCAGATGCTATTTTAAAAAAGTACAAGACATTGGATTTGAATAATCCATTTTGTAAGTCAATGAGACTTCTCATTTTATAATTGAGCAATGAGCTCTAGGCACTTGACCTTGCTGCATGTGCAGGATCCTATTATAATAGTAATATTCACTTATTGGCCAGTAAGCGAATATTGTGGGTCACAAATCCCAACGAGTTTTTTCCCACATCAGGTTTCCTCATTAAACTACTGTGTTATGGTGTGTTTTCTTGTGGTTGTTTTGATTAAGTAAAAATAGGTATTTGAAAGGTACCCAAACCTTTTACAACCCAGGAGAATAGAGAAGCATAAAAAAGTGCCTGATCACTTCAAAAAGTCAAAAATGAACCCACCGAATGGGCAGAGCTTAAAACATCATTACATAAAACTCAGAACATACAGCAATAGGAAAGAAAAATATAGCAAAGAGATAGAACCAAGGACAACAACTTGAACTAAATACCATTTAGGATCTCCTCAACGTGAACAACCATTTGTTTCATGTTGTTCGCCGAGGTCTTCATATCCTCTAGCTCACGACCTTCGATGTTGATCTTATTCTTTGTGTTGGCTCTGGTCCTCCTTTCATGACCCTTCTTGTTCACCTGCTCTTTATCACCTTCCTTCTCTACATTTTTCTTGTACCTGTTGATAAAGATGTTCATATTGTCCACTGAAGATTTAAGAATTTGGAAATTTTGATCAGCAATTTGCTTGACATTGTGCTCCAGCTTGTCAATTCTGCTGCCAAAATCTTTCAGTTTGTTGTCCATTTCCTTTCTATCTCCCATCTCATTGACCTTTTTCTCTGTGGCTAAGATTTTTCCAACCATACATTCAATATCTTGCGCATTATGCAGAACGACCACTAACTCTTTAACATGCTCCGCCAAGGGCTTGTCACCAACTGTAATTTTTGCCATGGCTTGTGTATCTGTTTTCAAGCTATTAATATCCTTCACCAGAGTAGTGATGGTCTCACAAAAGGCCTTAATGGTATCTTTGTCACCACTATCACTTTGACCCCCTTTTTCCTCGTTATGCAGTCTAGTGGTATTCACAGTCTCCACGGTTTCCAAATTATCCTTAACCGGGTTACCCTCCCCTTCTTTGTCTTGACTATCAATCCTCTTATTTTCATCATCCTCCTCCTCAAACTCAACCAGAACATAATTGAGATCAGAATTGCTACCCTTTTTAGTGTTCTTTTTCTGAGCCTTCTTTCCAAAGGCTTTCCATTTCCTCTTTTTAACAGGTTTTTCCTCAAGGGAATCAGTTTCAGAGTCCGACATTTCAGATTCCACAATAATCCTCCTCTACTTAACCCTAATCCTCCCTTTTTTACTAGTTTCTTCCGACTCTCCCTCAGTCTCAGAATCAAAGTTGAAGCCACTATCCTTACTTTCTGTAGTCTCATCTCTGGCATTTTTGCCTTTAATAGGCTTTTCAATTCACTTCCCCTTTAGCATTTTGTAAACTAGGACCATGAGCCCCTGGTGGAGGGCATGATCGCCTTTAGGGTCCTTCTGGATCTCCTTTATAGTATGATCCATTGAATGGGCCAAGTAATAGGGAAGGCTAACCCTTTCACCATGATGGAAATGGTTAAGAAGGACGAAGTGATGCCCATAAGCCCTGGTAAACCTACCGTCTAAGGTAATATATTCAATAGAAGCAAATAAGACAAACCTCCATGGCCTGCAAATTCTCTTCGGGGAGTGGTAGGAGTTGTTAGTTTTGATCATCTTTCTTCTCTCACCATCCATAATAGGAAACTTGTCTGCAACCTTATTTGATATCCCTCTATCCCTATAAAATTTCATACCCTCGGTAGTCATCCCTGTGGCCTTGGAGATAACCTCTTCATCAACATTCATCATATGTGATCCAATTAGAACTTTTCCATTTTTCCAGTTCTTTATGAAGTAGCTGGTAATTGTGGGGTCCTTCCCATTCAGTCGTTCCATGAAAACATTGAGGCCCCCTACTGAAGGATACTCCAGACTTCTTCGTTCTTTCTCCATTCAGCGCATGAAGCAGGTTCAAATCTCTTCTTGTTTCCTCCCATTTTTCTAGCACCTTCCTTACAATTCCTTCTCTTGTTTTGATAACTTTTCCTCTGGTTTCTGTGGTTATTCTGTAAGAGTGCCCATAATCTGTGTCAAATAATGATGATATGACACCTATTTAAAAGCTCATTATCTTCAAGCAAGCCCTACATCGAAAAAGGCGGAAAGGTCATTAGAAATAATGATTAAAAGTACCACATTGCCTTGTATAGCTTCGGTCCTGATTGAGTAAGGATTTCATTTCACTTGGAATCTCCTTTTCTCCATAATTGGTGATGATGTTTTCCGATTGGCAAGCCAGGTTGGCTGCCCAATCAGCACAAGAGTTGGCCTCCCTATAAAAATGTGTAAAAACACACATTTCAAACTCTTTTCTGATTTTCCTTGTTGCTTTAATGGCATTACTAATCGACCATGACAACAGGAATTTCATATTTAAACAATTGATAATGTTTAAGGAGTCTCCTTCACACCAAACTTTCTATTTACCGGTAGATAGTAAGGTTGTTATTGCTGTTTACTACAATATTTTTGTTTACCGGTAGACAGTATTTATATGCTTTTCATGTTTTAAATTGAAGTAAATTCACAAACTAGTAAGATACTGATTCACCTCCCCCCTCTCAGTATCTTTGGGAATCCTAACAATTGGTATCAGAGCTTGGTCCTTTATTTTCAGAAGCCTAACAACTTGAGGAAGATCTTGACACTGGTAGAGATGAAAAAATTGATGAAGCAATTAGAAGGAGCTCTCTCAGACTATGATGCAGAAAGTTGAAAAATATCAAACTTGAAGATGATCTAAAGGCTGCACAGGATATTATTCAAGCACTTCAAGAAAATATTACCATTGCAAGAAACAAGAGAAGAGAAATTTGTGAAAAGATGCAAAATGAGAATAAGGAAAAGGAAACTCTTAGTGATATGATAAACAAGCTGAAACAAGAAAACATGGCAACAAAGAATGAAATGCAGGATATGACTATGAGATTTTGTAAAGAAATTGAAGATAGAAAGAAGAATGAAGAAGACCTAACTAGAAGACTGAATGATGCTTCAAATGAAAATACAAGACTTAGTTATGAAAATGATATGTTGAAGTAAGATCTGATGCATGCACAAAATGACTCAAATGAACTCATGAGACAGAAAGGTATCTTCAAAAGAGAACTGGCTACTGCAAATCAAGACAAGGAAAAATTCAAGAAAAGCTTAGAAGAACTTGGTGACTTACTGAAGAATCAGAAACCAAATGGTGACACTAATAACCTTGGCTTTGAAGTTGGTGAAAGCTCTGAAACTGCAAACACACAAGATCATAGCAAACTGGTAAGACAACCTAATGTTTACAAATTTAATGGCAAATGCTTTAACTGTAACAAGTATGGTCATAGAGCAAATCAGTGTAGATCTAGAAACTATTAGAACACTAATACACCCACCGGTCAATGTTCCAAATGCAACAAAATTGGTCATAATTTAGAGAATTATAGAATGAATGTAAGATGTTATGTTTGTGGAAGATTTGGACACTTATCTAATCAATGTAGAACACAAACCGACATAGGATATGGGAAGGCTATTTAGAAAAACAATGTGACATATTATACTTGTAACAAGATTGGACATATTGCAAAATTTTGCAGAAGTAAGGCATCACCGGTAAGTAACAATGGTGCTAGCTTGAAGGGTAAAGAAAAGGTTGAAAAGGTAAAACAAGAATTCTCAAAACAATGGATCAGAAAGTCACATCTAAATGGTGATAGGAATACTCCTCCACCAGCAGAATAAAGTAACACTCCACCGGAATAACAGAGTAACACTCCACCGATAGGAGACTCTTCATCTAACCGAAGAAAATTCCTTTGAGGGTTTGGAAATCAAATGTGAAACATGCTATTACTCCCTTAGTTGATGGTGAGAAGTTGAAATTACTTCTATATCGGCATATAAGTTAAGTCATTACTTAACCGACAAGCATTAATGTGGTGGTTGGTGAATTTAACATTATAAAATAAGTGTTTTAGCTCCATTTTCATTTCATCGAGCATTCATATCTTCGAGAGCGTAAAAATTCCTAAGCGAAGGCATTCCAAGCAAAGAAGTGAAGCTATTCATCAAGCAATCATTCCAAAGGAAGATAAAGGTATTTATAACCATGGCTTCTTCATCTATTCTTTAATTTATTGCAAACCCTACTGTTGTCGAAGTGATCAAATGCCTTAGACCTGTATTCTAGTTAGTTCCTGAGATTGCCAAGAAAGATGATAACATTGGTGCATTTTCTCAAATTCCTAAGAGAGTAGTTTTTGCTGAAGACCCTAGAATGTATATTCATTGTCATATAGAGGAATTAGGCGATGAGGAAATTAATAGTATGTATAAACCTGTAATTTGTGATGAATCTGGCAACATTAACCCTAAACATAAGATAGTAGAAACCCTAGGTTTCACTGAAATTCTCAGTATCCTGAATTTTCCCAAAGATGTTATAAGGATAGTACTAAGAAGGGTACATGGTGCATTTTTTTGGTTGGACTCAGTTCATAAAATCACAAAAGAAGCAGTAAAGGCTGTGACAAGGTTACCCTCCACTAGTAACAAACCTGATAAAACAAAGAAGGTCTCAAATGACCTAGTGATTAACCTAACCGGTGCAACATCTGATAAGAGATCCTTAAGGGTAAATGATGTAATTGATATCAATGTCAGACTCATCAATATGATCTTAGGATACAAAACCACACATGCAAATAGGTTAAACTCAATCTCTAGCCTATGCATTAAGAGTGCCTATGACATGGTTAATGATAATGTAAGAATTGATGTGTGTGAATGGCTTAAAGATGAACTAATTGACAATTTGGGAAAGATAAAGAAACACAAAAATGGAACATTTAGATTTAGAAACCTACTTGGTTGTTTAATGCTGCACATAACCAAACAAGTACCTGATATTGGTAATAGGAATCTTGGTTTTGATATACCGGTAGGCAAACAGTTTTCAGATTTACTAAACAACATGGGAGAGAATATAGAAAAGAACATAAATGAGTATTTTCGGGCATTGAAGGCCTAGATGAAGACCAGAGTTAGATTGTCACAAGCAATTGTGAACAAGTATAAGGATGAAATCTATTTTGTTATAAAGAAGGATGAAATTTGGATGGAGGCAGTTATCCCAAGAACCATCTGGGTTACTGAAATGGGGTATGAAACTGATGACCATATAATAGAAACATATGCAAAAGCCCTCCTAGAAGCACCTAAGGAACCTCAAGAAGAGGTATTTGGTAGTGTTGAGACTATTGAAAAACAAATTCAATCAAAGAAAAATGTTAAAAAGGTTGAAGCAACAGTTAGAAAAGGATCCAGGAAAGCTAAAGCTATTAAGGAAGATGTACTCAAATGAATTGGTATTATTGAAGATGAGTTAGAAGCACTTCAACTAGAAACACACCTTTCACCGGTTGGAACTTCTTCAGAAAGTGATATACCAGCTGCATTCAAAAGAGTTGAGAGAAAAATGAAACCTTCACCGGTATCTTCACCTTCTCCTAGAAGGACAAGACGAAAACAATAGGTAGTAAGGCCCCCAGCTAAGAAACTAACTCCTAAGAAGAAGACTCAACAAACCATTTCTCCAATTGACAAACTTCTTAATGAAATAATAGAGGATGGCAAGCTGAAAAACATTAACAGATTATATGACTCATTATTGGCTGATGACAAGGAGAAAGTTGAAAACAGTGTAATCCTACACTTGGACATTTACAAGAAATTTCTAATGCAAGTTGTTGATCAAATATCGACAGAACTATACAAAAGACTTGAAGCTAGAAGACAAGCTATTGTTGAGCTTGATAAGAAAATAAAAATTGAAAAGCTACTTGTTATACATCCTATAAACTCACCTGAAGAAATAGATCAATTGATCTCTGAGGCTAACCGGTTAGTATTTTCAACTGCACACCGGCATGTAGCACTGATGGTAGGTAGAGTAAATGAGGTAACCAAGGAAACTACTAATGTATGAGATATATTCCTTGTAGAGAAGGAAGATCAAGAAGAGTATCGAAGCCCTAAACCCATCAAGGTATATAAAAAGGATAAGGGAAAAGGTAAGGTTGGTGGACCACCCAACATAAAAATAACAGATAACTTATCCCCACCACCTCTAGATAGTCCATCGGTAGTTATTACTGACAATCAACCGGCTAGTGAGAGTATGGACAAACCACAGGAGGACACAAATCCTAACTCTGAGGTGTTATACATAATGAACATTGACACTCAAAAGGTCAATATTGTGGTAGATAAGGATTCAAAAGGGAAAATAGATGTGACAAATGAGCCACCGGCAACAGATAGCTGTAGCGTCCTAAAATTGTGACACTTGCAATTTCGACTGCATTTCGGTCTTCACGATGGCGACGCAACACGCAACCTGAATGGAGACCCCAAAACCTATTTATGACACTAAAAACTGCATTTTCTTGCACCCTGGCCTGAACCTCCTTTGCACCCTACTGTCCCAGGAGGTGGGACCAGAGCGCCCAGCGCCTTGGTCCTTCAGGACCAGGGCGCCCAGTGCCCTGGTCCCCCAGGACCATGGCGCCCAGCGCCCTGGTCCCTGGCCCTATTTTGGGCCTGGTCTCCTTGGGACTTCGGGTCTTTTTGTTTGCAAATTGGAAAATAAACTTTCCTGGTCGGCCTAAGGTCGGGAAAATCAGTCTATCAGCCCTAATTGACAAGTATATAAACGGAATTTTCCTCTCTCATTGGGATAGATACATACATGAGGAAAAAGGCGTGGAAAATATACTCAAACATTCAAGCATTCAAGCATTCAAGCATTCCTTCTAAGTCTCCATTCAAGGCTAAGTGTTGCATTCAAGACAAGGATTCAACCATTGAAGAGGAGATCACTTACTACATGCTACATACAACAAACAACAACATCTATACCTTCGCACATAAGGATACAAACATCCTTACAACAAGGTATTAGTACTTGTTTTACATTACAATCATTTACATTTACAACATTTCTCATTACTTGGTTAATTCCAAAACTGGGGTTTGACCTAAAGGCAAACCCCTAATCCCTAACCCCCCAATCATCTTCGCTTTTCTGTGTGTAGGTTGCAAGTACGCAGCTGAAATTGAAGATCTAGAATCCTTGTACAGAGACGAATAGATCCCCCTTCGTTTCGCGGATTTTTCGGAGGATCGTGGCACCGGGTGCCATCGTCCCGTCAACTTTTGCTCAAATTTGCAAGACAGCGCCGTATCGACATTTTACTGCTAATTTCAGGTCCGCGGCTTCATCCTATATCCCTATCTCAGTTTATAAGCGAATCTTTCTCACTTTCTATGCATTCCTAGCTTAATCATTTTATCAACATTCTTTACAAAAGAGGGTAGCCTTGTTGTCTTAACCCTTGAAACTCATTTAGCATCCAATCTTGCATTGTGTGGGATTGGATCTTGTGGGTTTCAACCCCTCTTTTGAATGTAAAGTCTCCCTAAGTGAAAACCATCAACCCTAGTGACCTCCCTTCTCTCTCCTTGGAGTTGGAAGAGGGGAGAGCAACTAGGGTTCGATTGCGATTTTCCGCTTTACATTTTGGTGAACCCAACGTGAACATCCTTTCTGATTATTCATGGCTAGATCTGAAAATTGGATTCCTTGATTGCATTTCCATGTTTGATCTTTTGCAAATTTTAGAGGTTGATTGCATAAAAACCCTA
Organism: Cryptomeria japonica; assembly: GCF_030272615.1. NCBI lineage: Eukaryota > Viridiplantae > Streptophyta > Pinopsida > Cupressales > Cupressaceae > Cryptomeria > Cryptomeria japonica. Next base: position 603,016,121 of record NC_081411.1, on the reverse strand, counting down.
AATTTTCTTTTTTAGTAATTGAGCTTGCGAAATATTTAATTATTAATGCTTGTTTCAGATCTGCCCTTCTATTACAAATTATCAATTCATATTTGTGCTTTAATTTTGAAAATTAAGTGGTTAAGTGTCAAAACCCTAATTTTGAAACCCTCTTGATTCAACCTTTGTCCGACAATTTCACTGATCAAAACATCTCCAAATCAGCTGTAACTTTGGATTCCGCAATAAAATCACAATATCTTTCATCCCTGAAAATTTGGAAACAAGTTGCGAGGACCGTGTGCACTCCGAGCGCCATCGTCCCCGACATTTTTTCTGAAATTTCGGGAGCAAGATCTTACTGTATTTTCCTGCTAAAATCCAGAATTTTGGCTGATTTTATCAAATCTAACACTTTCAAAATTACACTCAAAGTTGGTCTTGTGATTGCTTGGTCTAGGGCTCCTAATCATTCAAAAATCGTTGAAATTGAAATTTTGTGTCAAAATTGTGTTCGTACTGTCCTAAATCTGAAAATTGTGTTAGCATTCATTCAAAATTTCAGTGCTTCATTCAAATTCTTGCAATTTGTGACTTTTGAAATTAAGTGCTTAATTACAACAACTTTGATTTCTGCCTTCAAAATTGAATTTTGCGTGAAATTGAGACAACTTTTGAATTTCAAAACTTGCATTGCTTTTGACATTCCCTCTAAAATCATAAAATTCAAAATTTCAATTTCCCTCTCTTTTTCAAAATTCAAATTTTGTATTTTTCGACAATCTGGGTAGGGTTCAATTTTGAGATTGCAACTTTAATTTGGCCTATCTACAGATCGTAAAATCATTCAATTTTTTCAGATTAGATTTAAAATCATCATAACTTTCATCCCTACAAATTTCAAAAAAAGTTGTCGGGACCGTGTGCACTCCGAGCGCCACGGTCCCTGACATTTTTTCTGAAATTTCGGGAGATTGTCCTGATTGTATTTAACAGCTTAAATCTAGAAGATTGGCTGATTTTACTGAAATTGCTACCTCTAAATTCAAAATCTTCTCTCTCTTTTTAGTGCATGAGTTTTACAACAATAAGCCCTACTTACACTATTCCCATTAGACGAAGCCATAGAATTAAGTCTTTCCGAGGTTTAATTACCGAGGAGATGGAACCTAATTTGAGTAGCCTTTTTAACGAGGACATGGGTAATTCCTCTAATCCTCCTAATGATGAAGAAGCTCTCCATGAAGTTTCTGTAGAACAACTTTCGAAATTGGATAATCAATTTGATGATTTTTGACAATGGATGTCTCAAGAATACCCTGATAGTCAAGCTCTTCCTTTAATTGAGGGTCTAAAACGTATGCTTCAAAGTGATAAGAATGGAATTGATATTTTGCGTGGTATTGCACACATTGTGGATTCGAATGTGATGCCTATGAAGAGTTGTGCCGAATCTTTAGGTTATACACAACCTCCCACTCAAGTCAATCATTCTATTCCTTTGACAACTTCTATTGCTAGCATACCTACCTTTACATCAAACATAATGACTACTTCTATACAAGACATTCCTCCTATGATCACCAGTCATGGGGGCAATCCTTCCTCTTCAATTAACCCTCTTCCTTCATTCAATCCGACTTCTTCATTCATTCCTTCAATGAGTGTTCCTATTACATCTCCACAAATGAACATGGCACAAAGGGGCAATTCGTTCAACCATTCCATTCCTCCTTGTAGTGTTCCTCTTGTCCAATCCTCTCCTATGACTAATTATCATAGAGTCCCACCACCTTACTCTCTACCTTCTTTCAATAACATAACACCTCCATCTCAATCTAACACATCTAATATGAACTCTTCGACTGAAGCGACCATTAATAATCTTGCACAAACTGTCTCTTCTTTACAGCAACAAATTGCCTCTATGAATCAATCTAAGTTTAGTGTGCCCACATTTGATGTTGTGAGCCCACTTTCTCTTGACATTGTTCGAGCTATTCCCCCTAAACATGTTGAAATCCCGCATTTAGAGCTTTATAATGGTAAAGGTGATCCTCTAACACATGTTAAGACTTTTCAAACAATATGTACTGATTTTGCTTATGACCAAAGGTTGCTTGCAAAACTGTTTACTAGAACATTAAGAGACAAAGCCCTACAATGGTATTGCTCATTGCCTTCTTATTCTATTACTTCTTTCGAACAACTAGCAAATGCTTTCATTCAACAATTTCAAAACAATATAAGTCCTAAAGTTACTTTGATTGATTTAATGCATTGTAAACAAGGTGTTAAAGAAAAAGTGACTGATTTCATTGGTAGATATAAGCATTTGTATGCTCAAATTTCTTTTCCAGTGCCTAACAATGATATTCAAAGAATCTTTATTTCTAATTTACAAAAAGATAGTCGAGACAAACTTCTGTTTTCTGAGTTTACTTCTTTCCAACAGTTGTGTGCAACTCTTCACAATTATCAACTGACTGTGAGTCAAATGGAACAATCACATCCTATGGCTCCGAGTGATAAGGGTGATAGCAGTCAACAACCATTTGGGAAGTTTAAACTGAATAGAGATTCCATCAAATTCAATGAAAACATCATCAACAACAATGTGAATGCAGCATCAGGTGTGCCTCCTATTTCTAAATTTTTCAAGAAAGAAAGAAAGTATACTCCTTTGAATGAATCATTGCATAGTATTATGAATAAGTTATTGGAACAAAATGTGCTTACTCTTCCTCCTATAAGGCAAATTGATCCTGCAAAGATTACTTCACCTTATTTTGATAACAAATCTTTTTGTCACTTTCATCGTCAACCTAGGCATGATACTGAAAAATGTTTTTCTTTAAAGGGTAAAATTCAAGATTTGATTGATAATAATACTATCTCTGTTTCTGGAGTGAATGATAAAGGCAACACATCTGTAGCTCCTCCTAACCAAAATCTTCAGATTTTTACTGATCCATTACCTTCTCATACCTCTAATGCGATTGAGGCTAATGATTCCTCTCTCTCATCTGATGGTCTTGTGTCTATGACTTCGAATGTGATTAACTTTGTAGAGCAGCAAGAAAACCCTAAAGAACCTTCCATCACATTTGATTCTAGTGAAACTATCAGGGCACCTGATGGTCCTTTATACATAGTTGCAAAAGTCAAGAATACACCTTACCGTGGAGTGCTTATTGATCCTTCGTGCATGGTTAATGTTATTACTGAAGAATTTCTTTTTACTTTGCAATTGAATCAAGTGATCTATGACAAAATAGATGTGATTGTGAAATTATTTGATGCATTTTCTTCTCCTGCAATTGGTTCTATTACATTACCTATTGAGGTCCATAACAAATCCCTTGATGTGAACTTTGCTATTATTCCTTCATCCGAACAATTTCGTGTGAAGCTTGGCTATCCTTGGCTATCTTCCATGAAAGCTATTGCTTCTCCTATTCATAAATGTTTGAAATTTACCCATAATGGTGAAGTTGTTACTGTCAATCATAGTCTCTTTAAACCAGCTGAAAGAACTTCTAGCGTTCCTATTGATTATTTTTGGCCTAAACAATTCCAATCCCTTCCTCCGCGAAGTGATCATCTTTTCAAATCTTATCAAAAATGGAAAACAGATATGATCCTATCTTTAAGTGAACCTAGAACACCCAAACTTGATATTCCTATCATTCTTGAGAAGGAAGTTCTTCCTTTGAAAGATAAAACTAATGTCTTCCCTCAAGAAGATTCCCAACCCATCCCTATGGATGTGACTATGTCTATGCCTAATAAACCTTCTAAAAGTAGACCTATACCTCCTCGTCATGATGGACTTGGTCTTCTTCCTAAACCAAAAATTCCTCCTTTATATGGAGCAGTTCCTCCTCCTTCCTTTTATAGAGAGAAGAGACCTTCTTCTTCTCCTATTATCCAGCCTAAGAGACCGCAACCTAAACACCCAAGTGATAAGGATGAGAACATTCCTCCTCCTCAATCTTCTCCACTTCCTACTAAGACTAGACGAAATCGTTCTGCACGTGAACGCCGATGAAAACATCGTCTTAGAGCTCAAGCAGCTGCTTCTCAAACTTTACAATCTCCAAAAACACCTTCAACAAGCATTATTCCATTTTCACCTCAGCCAAAAATTGAGCCTAAATCTCCTAAACATAAGATGCATAATGGTCTTGATCCTGTGCGAGTTAAAGATCCTATTTTTATAAATCTTGATGATGATCTAGATGAAAATGTTATTCATGATGAACATGTTACTCCTCTTGCTTCTGATAGTGAGTATGAACTTGTTGATATTGATAACCATTTATCTAACGAATTTTCTAAAGCACTTATCCTAGCTCCTAGACAAGAACAACGTGGCTTGGAACATGAACATAGCCCTTGTTTGGATCTTGTGATAGTTCCATCTGCTGTGTTGGATGTTCCTCCTCTAGCGTGTTCCCTGCCTTCCTGAAACATTGATCAGCAAGATCGGGGGGTAGATGACGTGCTAGACTAGTTTCATTAGCATAGCAGATTCTCTCCTCCTCTCTTTTGTTACTTCTTCTATATGTTATTCTCATTCTTCTATTTGTTGTCCTTAGTGTTGTCTACTTGAGGACGATGCAAAGCATTGAGATCTCTTTTGGTCTCTCTCATGTTGACTCAAAAGACACATGTGTTCCCTTCTTCTAGGTGACCTTCCTTGATTCGGGAATGAAGAACAATTATGCATACATACATATGATATATATACATGAATTATCATACAGCATACTGACCCCGAGGAAAGCAAAGTCACCTCGTGCTTTGTGTTTGTGTCTATTATCCTTGGGTTTATCTCACACTTGGGGGCTAAATCTTTGTGATAACGTGCTCCTTTCCTTTCTCATTTCTTATGTGTGTCACTATGTTAAAACAATCACCCCCGTTGAGGCGTGTGCGATCGCTTTAACGTAGGGGGGCATACACCCTGTCTATCCCTTCAGGATACTTGAAAATTTCTTGGCGAACTTAGCTTTGCCTTGAAAATTTTTGGTATTTTTCTTACATGACTCATAGTGAGGGAACCTTACTACTGACAGTCATGGTTCTCCCTCGTGATCTTCCCTTTTACTTTGTCAATCGAAGTCGTAAGATCCTTAGTCCACTGGGGGCTTGGTGTATCTTGCCTCCTTGACGTGGTGAAAGTCTTTCAATGTTGTTTCCTTGTACTTTACCGGAAGTATGAGCATACATACTCCCGCTAAAGTGGGGGCTAAATGTAGCGTCCTAAAATTGCGACACTTGCAATTTCGACTGCATTTCGGTCTTCACGATGGCGACGCAACATGCAACCTGAATGGAGACCCCGAAACCTGTTTATGACACTAAAAACTGCATTTTCTTGCACCTTGGCCTGAACCTCCTTTGCACCCTGCTGTCTCGGGAGGTGGGACCAGAGCGCCCAGCGCCCTGGTCCTTCAGGACCAGGGCACCCAGCGCCCTGGTCCCTAGCCCTATTTTGTGCCCGGTCTCCTTTGGGACTTTGGGTCTTTTTGTTTGCAAATTGGAAAATAAACTTTCCTGGTCGGCCTAAGGTTGGGAAAATTAGTCTATCAACCCTAATTGACAAGTATATAAATGGCATTTTCCTCTCTCATTGGGATAGATACATACATGAGGAAAAAGGCGTGGAAAATATACTCAAACATTCAAGCATTCAAGCATTCAAGCATTCAAGCATTCCTTCTAAGTCTCCATTCAAGGCTAAGTGTTGCATTCAAGACAAGGATTCAACCATTGAAGAGGAGATCACTTACTACATGCTACATACAACAAACAACAACATCTATACCTTCGCACATAAGGATACAAACATCCTTACAACAAGGTATTAGTACTTGTTTTACATTACAATCATTTACATTTACAACATTTCTCATTACTTGGTTAATTCCAAAACTGGGGTTTGACCTAAAGGCAAACCCCTAATCCCTAACCCCACAATCGTCTTCACTTTTCTGTGTGTAGGTTGCAGGTACGCGGCTGAAATTGAAGATCTAGAATCCTTGTGCAGAGATGAACAGATCCCCCTTCGTTTCGCGGATTTTTCGGAGGATCGTGGCGCCGGGTGCCATCGTCCCGTCAACTTTTGCTCAAATTTGCAGGACAGCACCGTATCGACATTTTACTGCTAATTCCAGGTCCGCAGCTTCATCCTATATCCCTATCTCAGTTTATAAGCGAATCTTTCTCACTTTCTATGCATTCCTAGCTTAATCATTTTATCAACATTCTTTACAAAAGAGGGTAGCCTTGTTGTCTTAACCCTTGAAACTCATTTAGCATCAAATCTTGCATTGTGTGGGATTGGATCTTATGGGTTTCAACCCCTCTTTTGAATGTAAAGTCTCCCTAAGTGAAAACCATCAACCCTAGTGACCTCCCTTCTCTCTCCTTGGAGTTGGAAGAGGGGAGAGCAACTAGGGTTCGATTGCGATTTTCCGCTTTACAATAGCATAGAAGGTAAACCGACAGTGGACAACACGAAGAAACTGACAAAGCAACAGGCTCCCTCACAAGAACAGGTTCATGCAGAAATAGTGCCACCATCAACAGCTGGGCAACCCAAACCTTTGGTTAAAGAAATGCAAACACAAGCTGACCTACCAGAGGTCACTACAAGCAAAGAAGTTACTCCCACCAGTAGAATATAGATTGTTGGTTCTTCTATTGCAGATTTCAGACCAACAAATGTGACAGAATTTCTTTTCGATTCTATCAAGAAGATAACAGAGTGTAGCTCACAAGCATACAAAGCAATTGATGAAACAATTCTAATTTTGAAGATGATAGCACCCAAGTGCAATGTAGATAATAAAGATTCTTTGAATCAACTTGACACATTGTCAAAGTATATTACTGACAACATTGTGATAGCTGAACAAATAAATGAGGAAGCATTCAAGAAGAAACTAGAGAAGAAAAAATAGAAATTCTTTGAAGAGGAAATAAAGAAGTGTATGAGACAATTTGACACTCTTTTACCAGCACTATGTAGTACACTAAAATAATTTAAAACCTTGTACAAAGATACATGTAAAGCTAACTTTTTGATAGTAGATATAGACAAGAAGATCAGAAAGGTATAGGAGGAAATAAATCTAGCTAATAATTTCATTAATTCATCTGAACCACTATCAGTTTTTGCGCAGAAAATAATAAGTTTTGAGGAGGAACTTCTAAAATTGGAAAGAGAAAAGGAAAGAATAAAAGGAAAGGCAAAAGATTTGAAATGGAGACTTAGTCCAAAATTGGACTACCTCACCTCCTTAAGAAAAGAGATATCTGAAGCTTTAATTCAAGGACAAAAAACACCGACACAACAAATGCAACACCTCACCGGTATAATTCAAAGGACAGAGGCCGCATTAAAAGATAGTAAACAATTCACTGAGAGACTGAATCTGGTATTGGCAGACCTTTTTCAAATTGTAACCAACCGGTTACAACGATGAAGATGGAAACCACACTCAATTGACACTTTGACAACCTTTGTCATTGATGCCAAATGGGGAGTAGTGGTAATGAGAAAAATAATCAACAAATGGCTCATCAGCTCAGGGGGAGCACATACTCTTTTGGTACACAATTTTTGGTAAGATGATTCTGGCAGATTCTTTTTGATGACAATTTTTGGATTTTTCTCATGAGTGTTGCCATCAATGCCAAAGGGAGAGATTGTTAGAAAATGCACACTCCAATGAGATATTGTAGGTGATTGAAGGTTTTGTCATTGATGGAAACCTTTCAATCCTATGACACCAGCAAGAAAATTTACAGGCACCAGCAAAGATAGACTCTACACCGACACACAGTCCACCGACAGTGAAACGAAGTATACTAGCACCCAGGTTGACAGGAATTTTTTTTATAATATATTTTGTAATTTATTGTAAAATCATTGTAAGCCGACTTGGCAAGTTGTAAAATGACTCATATATCTATGAGATCATTATAGAACATTTTTAAGGAAGAAGGTAGGTGAAATAAGGTAGACCTATTATGCGAATTATAGGTTAGGGGTTTATGTATGAAGCAGAGCTAAAACTGGTACTGGATCTGGCATAGCAGATGCTATTTTGAAGCAATACAAGACATTAGATTTGCATAATCCATTTTGTAAGTTAGTGAGACTTTCCATTTTGTAATTGAGTAGTGAGCTTTAGGCACTTGGCCTTCCTGCATGTGCAGGCCCCTATTGTAAGAGTAATATTCACTTATTGGTCAGTAAGCGAATATTGTGGGTCACAAATCCCACTGAGGTTTTTCCCACACTGGGTTTCCTCGTTAAACTACAGTGTTATTGTGTGTTTTCTTGTGGTTGTTGTTATTCTTGTTTACTGCACTATTTCTATTTACTGGTAGACAGTATTGATATGCTTTTCATGTTTTAAATTGAAGTAAATTCACAAACTAGTAAGATACTAATTCACCCCCCCTCTCAGTATCTTTGGGAATCCTAACAATATAGACAAACATAAGAGTTTTGAAGTCTTTACAATGCAATTCTCAAGAAAATATCATTGAAATGAAGCTTTAATTGTCCCATGTTTCTAACAGTGTCTCAGCAATCTCAACATGTGTCAAGATCTAAGCTACAAACTCCTCCATAAGATCAACTGTACTCATCTCCGGGGTAGCCAAAATTGCTTCAGATTCCTTGTATGCTCTCTGTAGAATCTCAACTTTCAAAATTAACTAATTCTTCAGCTCCTTCAAGGATCTTATCCTCTTCACCTGCTCAAAATTATAAATTTATAATATGTGTTGTAAGGCATCAACTGATTTACCAAAAATCAAAGTGGAGTCCTGTATTGGTATGTAAGCTTCACTTATCCTTTCTAGTTCCTTCTCTGTATCTTCTCTCTTTTTCTTTAAGTTGAAATAGAATAATGATACTTTAGATATACTAGCCAGAATTTTACCTCCAGTTTCTATTCCGATTTTCAAAAGATCTTTGTTCACTGTTAAAGCAACCTTACCATTGTCAATTTTTGAAATCAATTGTTCTCCTCTTCTCTTCTTGTAATCTTTTTTTGCTAAAGCATGAGCTGCCTCTTCAAGTGATTTTAGTTGTTCACTAGCATCAACTAACTATCCAAGCTTTGCAATAGGGTTACCCAAATGTTCTGTATCAGTCTCTGGTAGGAGACTTGACAACATTTCAACAACAGTTTGAATGGTCTTTGCTTCTCATTTCTTCTCTTTCAACCTCTTCTTATGTGCACGAGATTGCATTACAGTAGCAATCTCCATTAACTCAGAAGAACTTAGACTATCCATATCTATAGGACCTTTAATACTCACAGAGTCCTCATCATCATCATCATCATCAATCAAGGTTTTCTTCTTCTTCTTCTTCTCTTGATCCTTATTATCTATCCTCTCCTTTTTCTCTATCTTTTCTTCCTTTATTTTCTCTTTCCCTCTCTTTGTTTGTTCCTTCTGTGTTTTTATAGTGACCGGTGGCAGTTGAATTTCCACATGATGTTCCTTTACTCATGGTGGCTACATTTTCATACTTTGTTTAGTAGTCGGTGCCTCCTCTGCCTTCTTTTCCTTATCCATATCCTTTACCAGTGGAAGTTTGTGTTCCTATGGATTGAGCATTCATTAGTTGCTCACTTGATCTCTTATCAGTTTCCTTCTCACCTTCATTATTTACATCTTTTTGTTTCTCTTGGGGATCATCCATTTGTACAAAATATCTACTACATTTACATTATTTGTGTCATTATTAACTACATTAACGATGTCATCATCATCCGGTATATCTATAGGCTTACTATCAATAGGGTCATTGTATAAGTACTTATTATCCGACTCTAAATTTGTAGGGTTAACACCCTCAGGAAAATCTTCTCCCTTTAACTTATCAGGTGTATCATCCTCATCTTCTTCATCTTTTTCTTCTTCTTCAGGGAGACCTAAAGATTTCTTTATCAAAATTTCAGTCTCCTTTTGGACTGATTCAGTATCACATATCAACATTCTAGTCAGTTTTTTCTTGGATCTAAGAAAAGATTTGGCATTTACTCGTGCATCTTCTATTTCTTCCTCACTGGCTTCTAGTTACGGGTGCTTAAGAGTGTAATCAATAAATTATTAATCCTGTCTAATGGCGGCTTGCCATCTTGCATCAATAATATTATACAAAGTGTCTAGAATTTTCTCTTGTAGCTCAATGAGTGCTCTGCTATACTTGTTCACACTGAAGATGACTGCATCTTCAATCTCCATTCGTTGACTTTCACACAAATGAGTAAATGTTGTGTTTAAAACTTTGTAAATACCATACTCCTTAATAATTCTAATCATTCTAGTGAAAGAATCTTTAAGTATCAATATTTTTGTGGTTACTTTACCTTTTTGAGTAGTCTTCTGCTTCTTAGCACTTGCCCTTAGGGCTTTCTTATCTTCTTCTGAATTTGTTTCCTCTATATTTGTCACCGGTTTGTGAGCTTTCTCCTTCTTTCTTTTTTTGGTTTGGGTAGGCACAATAGGAGGTTCAATAGTTTTACCTTTCCTTTGGAATTGTATTTTAGAGGGTTTCCCTCTTTGAGATTTAGTAGGCTTCACCTTTGGTTCTAATACTTTCTTCTTCTCAGCTACTTTGGCTGCTCTGGTGGTGCAGGAGCACCCATGGCATAAGGAAAATATATGGTCAAATTTATCATTTGAAATATAATTTATATTTGAAGGTCATTTATAATGTATTTTAATCCATTTGGAATGATTTGTAAGACTTGGAAGCCTAAAAATGTAAGCAAGTCCTGATTATGTCCTAGTTGTCCATATAGGCCCTTATAGGTCAAGATGGTCAAAATTGTATAAAAGGCCATGAGAAGGATATCAACTATGTAAAAGGTATAAAATAGATTATTTGGACATGTTTATGAGGTTTTTACAATTTGGAGAGTCATTAGGAAAAAGTGTCAAAGTTGCAAGAAAATTGCAAAAGTGCAACATTTGCAAAAATGTAAAAGTGCAAAAATTGCACATAAAGTTGTAAAAGGGAAGATGAAGGGTCATAAAGGTAGTTGGATGGTTTATAACTACCAAAGAGTCTATAAATATTTTGTATTGGTTGAAAAAAATCATTATTGGAAGAATAGAGAAGAAAGGAGAACATTTTGAATACATTTTGGTGCATTCTACTATTGTTATTTTGGTTGGCTTTCCAGTTTTTGTGTTGGTTCCAGGCCTTGTACAACCATGTATGGCCTAGAAACCTTTGTATATATATAATTTATAGTTATATATGTCAATTAACTTTCTTTTCCTTTTTTTTTGGATTTATTATGTTTAGAAATGAAGAAGATATGGAAGTTTTGGTGAAAGTTGTTAATTGCAGATTTGATACTTCCTGAGAACAGTCACATTGCAGAGTATGGTATGAACTCATATGATATTATTAAGACCTCTAAATAGAATTATTGGAAAAATATGTGAATCATATTTCTTTTTCATTTTTTTTTAGTTTATTTCATTTAGTTTTGAGAAAGTTATGAAGGTTTTGGTGAAAACCGTTTGGAACTACCCAAAACCCTGATTCACTGCGACCAGTTTTGAAAAATGCATCATAACTTTGAATTTAACCGTTGGATCTTTCTATAATTTGGTGAAACATTTTATAACTACCATTTCTAGAATCTGACCAGAGAGATTGTCTGGGTGATTTATATTTTAAGAGTTATTAATGACTGTTCATGACTGTAATTTCATGACCAGAATAGAGTAAATTTCACAGTTTGGACAAATTCTTGGTTTTCATTTGCAAGAAATGAATAGATGAAGGGTTTAAATCATTCAAGTTTAATGCATGATATATGGAGAATATTTGATAATGGTTATTTGGTTTATGTTTTCATGATTCTTTACATCAAATTGGTATCAGAGCTAGAAGAGCTTGAGTGTGTGGGTAGAGCACCGAAGGAGGCAATCCACACCAGGACCTAGCCCATGAGATTGTTTATTTGATTCTTGTGATTAAAGTTTCTTGGTTGTAGGTTTGGTGCAGGTTCACTCAGCTACAAGTGGGTGGACAGGAAGGTCTACCAGAGGGGGCCATAGGAGATGGTCCAAAGGGCCTGAGAAGGAGATCCAGTGTGTCGCCAAGAGTCTTGGGGAGAGAGGCAAGAGAGGACTCCTAGGTGAGGGACAGAAGTTGTTGGGTGTTTGTAGAAGCTTGGAGGAGTGGACTTCAGATGAGAGATGCATCATTGGAAGCAGACAGTATAAACTCCATTGATAGGAGTCTTGATTGAAACAGAATGTAGCAGAGGCATCATGTTACTCATTTCCAAGAGACTTGGAAATCTTTCAAGGTCGGTAGTATGGTGCAGGAGCACCCATGGCATAAGGAAAATATATGGTCAAATTCATCATTTGAAATATAATTTATATTTGAAGGTCATTTATAATTTATTTGAATCCATTTGGAATGATTTGTAAGACTTGGAAGCCTAAAAATGTAAGCAAGTCCTAATCATGTCCTAGTTGTCCATATAGGCCCTTATAGGTCAAGATGGTCAAAATTGTATAAAAGGCCATGAGAAGGCTATCAAGTATGTAAAAGGTATTAAATATATTATTTGGACATGTTTATGAGGTTTTTACAATTTGGAGAGTCATTAGGAAAAAGTGTCAAAGTTGCAAGAAAATTGCAAAAGTGCAACATTTGCAAAAATGTAAAAGTGCAAAAATTGCACATAAAGTTGTAAAAGGGAAGATGAAGGATCATAAAGGTAGTTGGATGGTTTATAACTACCAAAGAGTCTATAAATATGTTTTATTTGTCAAACCAAATAATTATTGGAAGAATAGAGAAGAAAGGAGAACATTTTGAATACATTTTGGTGCATTCTACTATTGTTATTTTGGTTGGCTTTCCAGTTTTTGTGTTGGTTCCAGGCCTTGTATGACCATGTATGTCATGGAAACCTTTGTATATATATAATTTATAGTTATATATGTCAATTACCTTTCTTTTCCTTTTTTTTTGGAGCTATTATGTTTAGAAATGAAGAAGATATGGAAGTTTTGGTGAAAGTTGTTAATTGCAGATTTGATACTTCCTAAGAACAGTCACATTGCAGAGTATGGTATGAACTCATATGATATTATTAAGACCTCTAAATAGAATTATTGGAAATATATGTGAATCATCTTTCTTTTCCATTTTGTTTGAGTTTATTTCATTTAGTTTTGAGAAAGTTATGAAGGTTTTGGTGAAAACCGTTTGGAACTACCCAAAACCCTAATTCACTGTGACCAGTTTTGGAAAATGCATCATAACTTTGAATTTAACCATTGGATCTTTCTATAATTTGGTGAAACATTTTATAACTACCATTTATAGAATCTTACAAGAGCGATTGTCTGGGTGATTTATATTTTAAGAGTTATTAATGACTGTTCATGACTGTAATTTCATGACCAGAATAGAGTAAATTTCATAGTTTGGAAAAATTCTTGGTTTTCATTTGCAAGAAATGAATAGATGAAGGGTTTAAATCATTCAAGTTTAATGCATGATATATGGAGAATATTTGATAATGGTTATTTGTTTGATTTTTTCATGATGCTCTGCATCATCTGGTCATACCAGTGGGGGTACCGGTTGGTACACTAGAAGTTCCACCTTGTTGAGTCTCATATTTGGCTCTTTTTGTAGCTATATATTCTTTTGTGAATCTGGCCTGCTCAATAAAGGCCTATACCTCTTTTCTTATTTTCTTTGCAATCACCATTTTCTGTAATTTAGAATGCACTTTAAGTAATTTCTCCTTGTAGGTTCCAAACCTCTCAGTGGTGGTATTGACCAGTTGAGCTAAGAAATGATTAGCATAAGCAACAAGTATATCTTTATCTACTTCATAACCAATGGGCATTACCCATGTGGTCCTAGGAATAACAATTTCCATCAAGCATGTATCTGTGTCAACCATAAAATAGATAGAATCCTCATACCGATTGACTCCTCTTCCAACATGCATTTCCTTCTAAAATTTCTTAAAATATCCCCATGAAATATCATCATACTTGTTTTTCAGCATCGTAATGCTATTCTTCATCTACAATAGGGAAGGTGTCCCGGTTATCCATTGTACATCACCAATAACTGGGAAAAAGTTTTAGAAATAAAAGAATAAGCCCATGATAAGTTGTCCAAACTTGAATCTCATCTTCTTGTCTTTCTTCACAACTTCCAAATTTTCACTAATTGGCTTCTCATTGCTTCACTGAGATCATAATCAACGTCCTCCTTAATCATCTGATAAGCAGTGTGAATAGCTGATGTTGTTCATTTTGCTTGAATAGAAAATTCTATAAACAATCACCATAAATGCAAATTTAACAATAGGATCATTAATATCATTCATGGCCATGACTCTTTTATCCCATTTAGATCTAGTTAACTTCTCAACATCATTCTTAGGTATAGACCTAAGCAATGGCACTTCACCAGTTGAGAAGAACCTGGTTACAACATGGATTTCTTCCGTAATGAATTTGTGAGGTCTGTCCAACCACATAAACTGATCATGAATATAGTTCAAAACAAATCTCACCAACTTGTCACCAAAATCATCAATGAAATTGATTGCATGATGAAAACCTTTATCGGCTATGCTTTTGGACTATTATTTCAATCTTCCTTGTTCATTACACAGAGATCTATATTGCTCATAAATAACTACAACTCCCAAGTCTTCAAGTTTGCAGTGATAAAAGGATCTTACATCCTCTACATGCAAAACACAATTTGGTACACTAGATAGGGCACCGACGGGGTCAATTTCCTCTAACTTGTATGGATTTTGTTTGTATTCAGGTCTTGCCCTCTCAGTCACATCAACTAGATGCAAAGTATCCATACTAAAATATGCAAAACTTTGAAGCAAAGCGTAAGATTCATTGATAAATATCTCTTCTACTTCGGTGCTAGGGTTTCCAACCATAAAAAACTTTCAATACTCGATCACCAAATCAAACTTTACTTCGATCACCTCGGATGCTGGTAAATGATCTGAATGTTGCTTGCACAAACTTATCTCTACTTTGTTTGCTTCACCAAGAGTTCTCAAGATACAAAGTGAGAAATAAAATTCAAAAAGTTATATTTATTTGTACTTTAACTATTGCAATAAATGCATTTACCGACAAAACCCTAAAATTCCTTAGCAAACTCTAAAGCATATTACCGGTAGAAAAAAATCAATGATATTTACTGGTTATGATCCAAAAACATATCGAAATATCAAAATGCATCAGAGTATGCATATTTAACATACAATACATCATCTAGGGGCTCAACTCAAGATTTGTCAATAAGCTCACCCCAAGTTGTAGAAACAACTTAGTTTGTTGGAGATGAATTCTCCACATTAGGTGAAGAATCTAATTCCTTGGATGGTTTTTCATCACTCTTCTTCTTCCAGGTCTTATTCATCTTAGCTCTAGTTTCTTCAATATTAACCTTTTGCTTTCCTTTTCGGTCTGCAAGATGATTCACAGGTTGCTTCTTTTGTGTTCTACAAAACTTGGTGATGTGTCTCGATTTGTTGCAATGATAGCATGCCTTTCCAGATGCTCTCCAAGCTCTTGAGTTGCCTCTACCTGTTCTTCTTCTACAGTTCATTGCCACATGTCCAAAATTGTTGCAGATTGAACAAGTCACGTTGACTCTCTTTTCCATCTCATAAGGACTAGACCGGTTAATGTAGGGTCTTTACCAATTTGTGTTCCTCCAATCAGTGAAATTCCTTCTCCAATCACCAATAGGTCTTGGGTTCATGTGAGGTGCTAGATTGTTTGATCCATATCTACATTCAATTGTTCTATGCCCGTACATGTTGCATGTATAACAATAACCTTCAAATCTTCTAGGCACATATCTAGTATTAGGTCTATAATCTATATTAGCATCAGATTTGCTTCTATGAACATTAGTAGTATGTACTAGTTTATGATAGTTAAAGCAAATAGGTTTGTAATCTTTCTTACTAGTAGGCTTCTAAGCCTTAGGAGCAATTTTACCTTCATGCATGTGGCTCTTGGTACCAGAAGGTTCTCCCTTCTCAAATGTATTATATCCTAACCTAGATGTATCAACTTTCATCCTTTGAGATTGGATTTGTTTATCCAGCATAGAGGAGCTCTTATTGAATTTATCAAGCTTCTCACTGGCCTCAACAAGTTCCTTTGTAAGATCTTCATTTCTTTTCATGAGGGTCTCTCTAAGAGACATTTCTATTTCAAGATCTTACTGTAATGTTTCTTTTTCTTCTTTCTCCTCATGCCAATTTTCATACAAAGTTACATTCTCCTACTTGATCTTAAACATTTCATGCTCTTTATCTCAGATATGATCCTCAGCCTTTCTTCTAGCTTCAAGTTTCTCACTCATCCGAATTGTAAGTGCTTCCAGCTCTCTTCTCAGGTTAGTCTTCTCACCATTCATATTCTCCACTTCTTCAACCAGTGCATCAATGTTCGCCTCATTTGAAGAGCTACTATCAGAGATCTCCAACAATTGTTCGGTTAATTCCTTCCTTTTAGCTAGTTATGTCTTATACTTGCCTCTTAGGGTTTCTAGCTCATCCTTGGTTTCAACAAGTTCTCTAGCTGTCTCTCTATAGATCATTCCTTCACCCATATTTGCCTTAGGATTAGAGATCCCTTCCGATCAGTTAAGCCTTAAGGAATTTAGGATCTGATACCAATTGATGAACTTATAAGGCACTGAGAGGGGGGTGAATCAGTGATAGTAAAAACAATACAAATCTGAATATCACTTTCACCAACTTATAAAACAATAGGCATATAAGAAATAACACCAAGTATGAAATTACCACACAAAACATAAGCCACATGGCACAAGAGTTTATACGTGGAAAAAACACGGTGGAAGTTAGTACCCACAAGGTCCACTATCTGCAGTATAGAGATCTGACCAGTTAAGGTCTACAACACCCAATTAGGGGCACACCCTATTAGAAGTGTCTAATCCCAGTTAAGAGCTTTACAAAAATACATGTGAGGACCAACCAAATTACTAGGATTTGAAAACACAAGCTAATGTCTCACCTGGTTAGAGGATTTAATGATCAGAACTGTTAGGATCTGAGTGCACCTTGTTATGAGTGACTTTGTAAGAGGATTTTCTTACTACAACTATTAGAAAGACAACAAGTACAAATGATCTCAATTAAAAACCTTCTATGTTTAATAAGATCCACTTTAGAACATTACAACATCACAAAGACTTCATCTCTCAACTCCTCTGATCTTTGCACTATCAGAAATACAAAATTCGCTCATCACATCTCACACTATCAAGCTCATGTATATATATCATTTCATACCTCATCACATAATTAAAATTATCACAAGGTCGGCTAGAACTTTACTACAATTCCCTAGGTTCAATGCATCTAGACAATCTTGCATTGTACGCTTTAGTTATGTCAGCCACGAACATAACAAATCCAATTCTATGTCGTTTTACCAATCTGATTGATTTTCATCACTACCGGTTAACTGTGTTTCTTGATTTCTACCTTGTTGATCAAATCTCATTCATCTGATCAAATTTTCTCATGAGGTCATGAAGTTATCTTCATCTAATAGTCATCAATGGTGCTACAAAACCGCATGCCTTCATCCTTCATGGATTTCATGTACCGGTTGTCGGTGTGATACTCTGTTAGTCATTTTACTAGTTGAAGTCCTAATTACCGGTTCTACTAAAATTGTCTCTGCTTTATTGGTTAAGTTTAGTCGGTTGAATTGTAGGACTTAGATGACTTGAAGAAACATAGTTTCCATCAATTAGAACATACAAAATAGTCATCATACATAAATCTAATCTTTATGCACAACAAACATATAATAGGGTTTCGGGTCCCTTAAAACCTATTTTTACTTAATTAAAAACATATACCGGTTGCATCAAGCAAACATACATTACATTCCATTACATTGCTGGTTGACCAAATGATCAAATGCCAATAGTTTATCTTGTCAACATAGCTAAAAATGAATCTAGAAGGATGAAACCTACAATGTAGTGTGGGTTGCATTGTCATTCCTATTTCTAGTTGGGATGCATTTGGAGGGTGAGTATTAGTGAACCAAGTAATGGGATGATGCATACAATAAGGTTGCATCCACTTCCTATTGTCACCTGAGCACCATGTGTGAGTTAATCATTGTGTACATGTATAATAATGGCCTTATTTGTTATATATTGTTATATTTATGTCATTTCTAGTGATCACAACTTGTAGTATGGGGTGCTTGTCTTGTCATAAAAAAAAAATTAACTTTGAATATGATGGGATCCTTGGTTTTAGTATAGGTTGAATTGAGATTCCTCTTTCTAGTTGGGATACACTTAAAGACTTATGTGTTGGTGAACTAGGTAAAGTAGACTCAAATATAGACACAAATTATAAAGTAGGCTCTTCCTTAAGTGATAGTAGAAACAACCCTTACAACCCTTATGCAACTACACTGGTAGACAATGTCACAAGGTCTCATGTGTTACCAAAAAGGATAATTCTTCTTGTTGGATATTGGATTGTGAAGGAGACATTATTTGGCCAATAAATAGAAAATTTCAAGTCATTCTCATCAGATACGTTTGACTCGACAAAAATTTTACTATTTTTATAGTGGAATTCAACAAAAGCTAGGGAATAATGAAAATTGAAGCATTAGGTTTCTTGAATATTTAGTGACAGATAGGTGAAAGATAACTTTTCATTCTCGTATTCATGGATTGACATTGTATCACACTTATTTCAAAGTTGTGGTTAAACTAGATTGTGAATGATAGGCATGTTAAACCATTCCAAATCATTAGAAAATTGAGTCACTCACAACTGGTTGTAATGGTTGAAGAAGAGATGAAGCATACATACAATAATGGTTGAAGACAAGAATGTAAATAAAGTTGTTCTTAAGTATAAACAAACTTTTATAAAAATAGATAGACTATACCTTAAAGAGTCTCTCTAAGTAGGATGATTATACTCAATTGTTTCAAGTAGTAAAATTTGGTTGGATGTCATCTATTTTAGAGTGGCCCATATGATGTTCATTTATTCAAAATAATATATTGAGCATGCTTTCTTAATTCTTCATTGATCTTCTTGAATTTTAGTCAATTGTTTATTTGACCCACTTACATAGTTTGTGTCAAATGCTTTCAAATCAATCACAAATTAATGGTGCTATGACTCACAAAGAAAGAAGAGGAGTGGAAAATAGTGTAGGTGGGAGAGAACCATGTGTGGCAAACCTTGCTCACATGTTAAGCACCTTTTACATGACTTAGTTGTAGATTTTTTGGATAAAAAGAGTGATTGTGTTGAAAGATATTACTAAGGGCGAGAAGTAGATGCTACTATAGTTGGACTAGTGGAGCTCAAATTTGAGGAGGAAGTCTCCATTGAGGATAAGTTTGTAAGAGTCATATTATAACTTGGATCTCCCAACCTATTCAAGGATCTTGAACTCAAAAGAGATAATAAATTAGATCATAAAAAACATGAAATGTGCTTTGAATTTGAGTCAATCTAAGGCCCCCAAAGGGTCATATAGATGAGCACAAAGTTAGGACATACCACATTAAGGTTGGAAGTTGTGTAAAATGAAGGCATTAAGATAGATAAGAGAAATATTACGAATTAAGACCACATGATTAATCAACTAAAAAAAATCATGCCATAGAAATACATAATATATTTACTTAAGAAATTCTAAAATCTAGAAGTCAAATAAGGAAAAATTCTTAAATCGACTATAGACTTTAACATTTAGACTAACCATTTAAAAGATGACACAAATGAAGTCTCTAAGTATGTCAATATTTTATCTTTATTCATTCAAAATCAAATATTTCACATTCTATACAAGGGGCCGATCGAGTAGTGCTCATAGAGGAGTTTTCATAGAAACAAAAAAAGCATGGAAAGAAAAGGTAGAAGAAAAAAGGTTAAACATGGTAATGGAAGACACACTTATGAATAGAAAGAAGTTTTGTGCTAAACATGGTGATGGAAGAGGCCAATTAGGACCAGCTCAACATGTGAATCAAATTGTGCATGAATTGAACTGCATTTAATGACAAACAACATTTTTTCTATCTGTATTGTCAAAATTCTTTCATCAAACATGAAATTAGGATTTTGATCAAGGGATTCTTATGCAACCAATAATTTTTGTAGAACGAATAAGTCAATTCATCTTAGCCTTCAGATCTATATATTATGAACAAAGCTATAAAGGGATGATCTACAATATTGTCTCTTATATTATCTCAATAACATTGAAAAAAAAACTTGACACTATTCCTTTGCGAATCTTGAGTTAAATATCAAAGTATTGAATGTATAAACCTTCAAGGTAATCCAGTGAATATTTTCACTTGAATTAAATAAAATATTGAGTTCAATCATAATGGTATGTTTTATTCAAAGCCATAGATGAAAAAAGTGAAAATTCTGATATTTTTAATGATTTTTTTGCAAGTCTGAGTGATCTAAGAGTAACACTGGGATTTTTCTAATGGTTCCTATGAATTTAATGTTCATTATATAGGTCATATATTAAAATTATGGTGTTATTAATTGTCATTGCTCAGTACATATGTTGGTAAAAATTGAGGTCAATTTGGTTGTCATTATATTCTTTAATTCTTCAATTGGACACCCATATGATCATCATCACCAGAGATATTTATTTAAATTTGACACCCATTTGACTATCATCTATAAAGTATGAGGTCAAATTTGACATTCATTTATTTGTCATCTCAAAAAAGAGTTTGAATTTGATGTGTGTTCAAACATCATTTCTAACTTTAGTGAATTAAATTTGATTAGCATTTAACATGTCAAGGATAAATCAATTGAATAAATTTAATATTCTTTTGACAGTAACACAAATATTAGAAGTTAAATTTGATGTTTGTTTTTATTAGAGATAAAACAAGTTTTGAGGGGACCCAAAACCCCTTAGAACAAGTTTTGAAGGGACCTGAAACCCTCGGATTTTACATGGATCCAAAACCCAAAATAGACAGCTGCCAAAGGATTCAACATTGATAATCAGCAACCCAAACTCAGCCAAGCATCGAAGAGTTAAATTTGATGTTTGTTTGGGTGTTAGTGTACACATTTGAAGGTTAAATTTGACAAAAATTAATCTGTCACGTGTAGAATTAATTGGGCCTAAATTTGATGTATGTTTAATTGTCATCGATTAGAACTATATGATAAATTTGATGCTCATTTTGAGTCACAAGTAGCAATATGAGAAGTTAG
The DNA here is from genome assembly GCF_030272615.1 of Cryptomeria japonica. Lineage (NCBI taxonomy): Eukaryota > Viridiplantae > Streptophyta > Pinopsida > Cupressales > Cupressaceae > Cryptomeria > Cryptomeria japonica. The sequence goes on along the minus strand of NC_081411.1, from coordinate 602,994,765 downwards.
ATAGGATGTTCAATTGACCATCATTTCGAAGATTTACATTTAAAAAATACCTTATTTTTTTCTTTTGTCATCCATTTAAACAAATTGAAATGGAGTTACCTTCAAATTTCGTACTCTAAAATTTAGATAGCTAGCATGAAATTTATTTGCTGATGATGTAAAATTTATTACTTTTTCTATTTATGTTGGCCATTAAAATACTGATTGTTTTTATTTATTCTCTTAAAATCAATGCTATATGGAAGCAAATGAAATAGAAATTTACGAGTCTGTTTGATGGAGTTGTGCAACCGATCCTTTTACTTTTCAACAAATAATTTGCATCCTTCATGTTCAATATGGAAGTGCCCCATTAATAAATTCTCAATAAAATCTTATTTTTTAGTTCCTCATTTTAGCTATTTTCTTGCATGAGTAACTCTAGGCAATAAAAAAGTAGACAACTTTGCTATTGTTTAATGACTTGATGATTTTCAAGTATTTTTGTTATTTTTTTAAAGTTTTGCAACTACAACCTAATATACAAATAAAAAATAGATGTCCATTCTTAAATTTTGCAAAATGAATGTTGGAAAAAAAATATATGATAATGATTGTGCTTCAATGTCTAATTGTATGGTCCTTGTCATGAATTCTATTTGTTGTTTTGTATAATGTTGTTTAGGTTCAATTGTGCACTCAAATAAAAGTTAATAAAAAATGAATCAATAGGTTTGACATCTCTGGGTATTCTATTTAATACTTTATTAAATCTTTTATTAAATTCAACAACTGATTCATTTTGATTCTTCCTTATACTTGTAATTCATAGGATGCAAATGAAGGATCATTGTGATCTCCAAATTCTTACAAGAATAGCATTACAAACTCATTCCAGCTGCAGATAAATCCTCATTCCTTCCCCAATATGGATCAGATGAAAGGACATTCACAGTTGGTTCATAATCCTCATTTTTATCTTCCTCTTCTATCAAGCTCTAGGGAATCATGCACTGTTCTGCAACATGAGGCAGATTACATACATCACACCATGGATACTCATCTACAAAATTTGTGGCTTTCTTTAATGGATCAGGAGTCTCTTTGATTATATTAGGTTTTACTAGTTTTCCATCTTTCCAATTTGTGTTATATGGCATGCCATGCAACCTCGACCTATTGTAATTTATTTGCTTATTGTTCTTGTATGGTGGCCTATCATTAGGATTTTTCTTACACTTTAGGTCTTTAAGCATGTCCATGATCTGAGTAATATCATCTTTCTTGGGAATCTTGGAGTTGTACAACTTTGGATTATCTCTCTTAGCAACCTTCCCAACCACCTTCCTATTATTTTCAATAGTAGCAACTGTCATGAATGCTTGTTGTAAAGTGTTAGGTCTATGAGACAAAATCTCATAATGAGTTTTGATGCCAAAAGCCCTCAAATTAAAGTTAATTAAAAATGAATCAATAGGTCTGACATCTCTGGGTATTCTATTTAATACTTTATTAAATCTTTTATTAAATTCAGCAACTGATTCATTTTGATTCTTCCTTATACTTGTTAATTCATGGGATGCAAATGAAGGATCATTTTGATCTCCAAATTCTTACAAGAATAGAATTACAAATTCATTCCAAATATAGATAAATCCTCATTCCTTCCCCAATATGGATTAGATGAAAGGACATTCATAGGTGGTTCATAATCCTCATTTTTATCTTCCTCTTCTATCAAGCCCTAGGCAATCATGCACTGTTCTGCAACATGAGGCAGATTACATACATCACACCATGGATACTCATCTACAAAATTTGTGGCTTTCTTTAATGGATCAGGAGTCTCTTTGTTTGTATTAGGTTTTACTAGTTTTCCATCTTTCTAATTTGTGTTATATGGCATGCCATGCAACCTCGACGTATTGTAATTTATTTGCTTATTGTTCCTGTATGGTGGCCTTTCATTAGGATTTTTCTTACCCTTTAGGTCTTTAAGCATGTCCATGATCTAAGTAAGATCATCTTTCTTGGGAATCTTGGAGTTGTACAACTTTAGATCATCTCTCTTAGCAACCTTCCCAGCCACTTTCCTATTATTTTCAATAGTAGCAACTGTCATGAATGCTTGTTGTAAAGTGTTAGGTCTATGAGACAAAATCTCATAATGAGTTTTGATGTCAAAAGCACTCAAATAAAAGTTAATAAAAAATAAATCAACAAGTCAGACATCTCTGGGTATTCTATTTAATACTTTATTAAATCTTTTATTAAATCCAGCAACTGATTCATTTTGATTCTTCCTTATACTTGTTAATTCATGGGATGCAAATGAAGGATCATTGTGATCTCTAAATTCTTACAAGAATAGCATTACAAATTCATTCCAGGTGCAAATACATCTATCAGGAAGACTTCTATACCATTCTCCTACATCCTCTGTCAAAGACTGAACAAACAATTTCATGAATACATCTTCATGAGGAATCTCAAATTCTTTGATGATATTTTTTACATTGACTACATGTTGTTCTATTGAATCAAACCCATTTCCTAAGAATTTGGGGATTGCTAATCTTAAATCATTAGTGATATGATTTGGATAACCAACAATGCCAGTGAAATCCAACTGTCTGTATCCTTCAATGATTAAGGGTTATCTGCCAACATGATGGTTGTTTTGATTGTTCATAATTCCTCTATTGAATCCACCATTGTTTCTATAATTTCCATTGTTCCCATTGTTTCCACCACCACTATTATTGACATTATTATAGTTCCTACATCCACCATTGCCACTTCCATAGTTGTGATTGTTACCTCTATTATGTCCATTATTTTGATTGTTGCCTTGTCCATTACTTCCTACATGGTTACCCCTATTTGTGTTATTCTAGTTCCCATCATTTCCCCCATCTCCATTCCTTCATCCTGTTAGGATCTCCAAAGATACTGAGAGGGCGGGTGAATCAGTATCTGGTCGGCATAAGAATTTACTTGAATTATAACATGAAAAGCATATCAAAATTGTGTACCGGTAAACCAGAAATAATGCAGCAAGTAAGAGTAACAACCACAACATAAGAGACACACCATAACATAGTATTTTTAATGAGGAAACCTGTTGTGTAAAAAAACTCAGTGGGATTTGTGACCCACAATATTCGCTTACTAGCCAATAAGGGAATATTACTGTTTACAATAGGGGCCTGCACATGCAAGAAGGCCAAGTGCCTAGAGCTCACTACTCAGTTACAAAAGAAGTCACACTGACTTACAAAAATGGATTATACAAATACAATGTCTTGTATTGCTTCAGATTAGCATCTCCTATGCCAGATTCAGTATCGGTTTAAGCTCTGCAACATTCATAAACCCTTATCCAATGTCTGCCTTACAGTTCGTATATTACTTCTACACATCTACGTCTATATATGTTCTATAATGATCTCATACTTATATGAGTCATATTACAATCCGTGAAGTCGGCTTACAAAAGATTTTACAATTAATTACAAAACATAAATACACAAAATTCTTGTCGGCCAGGGTGCCGCTGTTCTATATGTCAGTGTAGAGTCTATTAGTGTTGGTGCTTGTATCTGCCTACTGGTATCATATGATTGCAAGGTTGCCATCAATGGCAATACCTTTAATCACCTACAATTTCTCATTGGAGTATGTATTCGCCAGCAATCTCCCCCTTTGGCATTGATGGCAACACTCATGAGAAAAATCCAAAAATGTATATCCAAAAATGGTTTGCCAAAATTGTCTTACCAAAATGGTATGCTCAAAATTGAGTGCTCCCACTGAGCATATGATGTCCTTTTTCTGGTGATTTTCTCATCTCCACTACTCCCCCTTTGACATCAATGACAAAGGTTGTCATTCACTATCAGTGGAGTGTGGATCTTGCCTAGATCCTTGTAACTGGTGGGTTACAATCTGAAAAAGGTCTGCCAATACCAAATTTAAGCTTTTAATGAACTTTTCACTGTCTTTTAACGCAACCTCTGTCCTTTGAATAGCACTGGTTAGGTGATGCATCTGTTCCTTTGGTGTCTTCAGTCCTTGAACAAGTGCCTCAGAGATCTCTTTTCTCAAAGAGATGAGGTATTCCAATTCGGGGCTGAGTTTTCTTTTAAGTTCTTTTGCCTTTTTATTTTCTCTTTCTCTTTTTCAAATTTCTCAAGTTTTTCTTCAAGACTGTATATCTCCTATTCTGTAACTGATAATGGTTCAGATGAACCAATGAGATTATCAGCTATGTTATCTATTTCCTTTTGTACCTTGCTAATTTCTTTGTCTATAACTGGAGTCAAAAAGTCTATCTTGCATGTATCTTTGTAGAGTTCCTTAAACTCCATTATTGTTTTGTTCAGTGCCGGTAAAAGGGTACTAATGTGTCCCATGCACTTCTTTATTGTTTCATCAAAGAATTTATCTTTTTCTTTATTCATCTTCTCCTTAAATATCTCATAATTTATTTGATCAACTGTCAAAATGTTGCCAGTGATGAATTTAGACAATGTGTCTAGTTGACCTATAGAATCTTTATTATCCACAATGGACTTGGGTGCTATTAATTTAACAATTGGAATTGTGTCATCAATAGCCTTATAGGCTTGTGCATTACACTCTATGATCTTCTTTATTGAGTCCAGTAGGACCTTTGTCACATTTGTAGGCCGGTACTCTATCATTGAAGTACCAGATGTCTGCCCAACTATTTTCACAATTTCCCTACTATTGGTTGTAGTAATAACCTTGCTTGTTTCAACCTCTGGAAGGTCAGTCTGTGTTTGCATTTCTACTAGAAAAGGTTTTGCCTTTTTACTTGTTGCTAGTGGCACTATTTTAGTTTCAACTTGTACATCAATCTATTTGTGTTCCTGTCCCTCAGTGGGTTTCCTAGTGCTCTCTACTATCGGTTTGTCTGTTGATGTTTCAGTGTGCATTGTCGGTTTCTTAGTTTTATCTACTGGTGCTTCTGATGATTTCCCAGTGGTAACCTCTGTCAGTTTCTCTATCTCTGTGCTAACATTAATTTCAACATCTGTAGCAGGTGGCTCAGTAGCCATATCTTTCTGCTTATCCTTAGTGGTCTCTTTATCTACCACAATACTCACCTCTTGGGTGCCTATATTCACAGTGTACAAATTCTCTGACTCAGGATTTGTATCCTCTAGAGGAGTCTCCATACTCTCAGTGGCTGGTTGATTGTCAGTAGCCGGTGGAGTATCAGAAGGAGGTGGGGGTACATTGTCAGTAATTTTTAGGCTTGGAGGTCCACCTACCTTGCCTTTCCCCTTATCCTTGTCCTTTTGGTAAACCCTGATGGTTTTGGGACTTTTAAGTTCTTATTGTTTCTCCTTTTCAACAAATAATATGTCCCATTGATCTATAGTTTCTTCAGAAACTTCATTCACTTTTCCTGCCATTAGTGCTACTTGTCGGTGAGCAGTTGAAAACATTGTCCAGTTAGCCTCACTGATTAGTTGATCTATTTCATCAGGTGAGTTTATAGGATGTACTGCGAGTAATTTTTTAATTTTTAATTTTCTTATCCAACTCAACAATAGCTACTCTTCTAGCTTCTAGTCTCATATATAAATAATTGGGAATTTCATCAACAATCTCCATCAAAAATTTCTTGTAAATGTCTAAGTGTAAAATTACACTATTCTCTATGCTTTCTTTATCATTAGTGGAAAGTGTGTTATACAACTTGCTAATATTTTTCAACTTTCCATCCTCTGTTATTTCACTTATAAGTTTGTCCAGTGGAGCAATAACTTGTTTTACCTTCTTCTTCTTAGGAGTCATCGTCTTAACTGGAGGCCTAACTGCCTATTGTTTTTGTATTGTTTTCCTTGGTGTAGATGAGGGTGTTGGTGAGGGTTTTCTTTTCCTTTCTACCCTTTTGAATACTATTGGCATATCTCTCTCAGAAGATGTTCCAACTGGTGAAAGATGAGATTCCGGTTTAAGTCCTTCCAACTCACTTTCCTTGATACCATTTTTCTTCAGTACATCTTCCTTGATTTCTTTTGCTTGTCTAGTTCCTTTTCTCACTGTTTGTTCAACTTTCTTGACTCTTTTCTTTGACTAGATTTTGCTTTCAATTGTTTCAGCATTTCCAAATATTTTCTCAGAGGGTTCCTTTGGTTCTTCAAGGAGTGCTTTTGCATAATTTTTTATGATGTTGTCATCTATTTCATAAAATAAAATAATATGCATTAATAGCGAATGATGCTTGAAGTCCTTGTCTGGATTTTCTTTCAAGTTTAGGAAGCCTTCATGAAGTCTATCCACCAGGTATGAAGCAAAATGAAAAGCTTTAGGCTCATGTCTCTGAATATCTACTTCTAAAACCAGTGGTCCTATGTTTGCTACATCAAGAGCTTCAACTCCTCCAACCTGACCACATGCCATATATGTATACTGTAAATATTTCTTTAAAATAGTCATATCATAAGGAGGACCATCCTCGTCTGTTAGTCTCCCCTTCTCTACTTTGTGGATAGTGAGGTTCCAACCTTGGTATGTAGTATCCATTTTTCTATATTCCTCTTCCAAATCCACAAAAGATAAGGGCACATTCACCACCAAATCTACTACAAAAACCTCCTGAATTGTGGCTACTACAAAGTGAACTAAATAAGTCCCGTCAAGCAACAAAATGTATCGCTTGTTTGTATCATAATGTCTTACCAGGAGCTTCAATAAATCATTATTTACAAAGACATTAGGTACCACGAGTTTACCTACACCGGTACTTGACGGGTTCAAAATTGGCATGGGCTCATCCCTCTGGAAGTAATAGAAAAGAAACAACTCGTGCCCTTGCACTGTTGTGAATTCATCTCCAATTTCTCTGTATCTATCTTTCAATTGGACTCGAATAGGAAAATTCACCTTAGCTCTGCATGACCTAGCTCCCGGAGAGCCCATCTAATCTATCATATCTTGATTTAATTTCCTTTGAGCCTCACTAACTTCACCCTTCGATTTCTTTCACGTGTTATTGGATATTTCAACAACCTTCCACTTCCCTTTGAGCTTGACCCTTCCGTCTCTACAAATTCATTTGCTTTATGCTCAACAACTCAAAATATTTCTCATTGAACACCTGATAACTTCTGTAATAACTTTTTGTGAAATGTTGTTGTGTAACACTAGCTATATATCCCCGAGGAGTCTAATCTTGTACTTAATTACTACAATCTTTATGGATCTTCTTCATGTGGCATTAGACCTACCTGATGGATGCATTTAATGGAAGCCATTTTGTCAATTTTTTGCATCAAGACCTTCAACGACTAATCGGTGAGTCTTTTCCTAATGATTCAATTGTTTGGCACCATTTGTTATGAGTTTACTGCTTCTTATCTTCTAATCGGCACAATCTATCTCGATTGACTTATCGGGTCTTGGGATAGCAATTCTTCTCCTATCCCGATGGATACTCCTTCAGTTTTGGCTTTGCTTTTTGTTTTCACGATCCATCGACATAACTCTCCCTGATGCGCCCACCTTCAGATTTCTTTTACTTAGCCCATCAGGTATCGGCATAGTTCATTTTGTGTCCCTCCAATGCCCTGATGACCTCAACATATCAATCCATATTATGAATAATCTCCTTGCGTTATTGGTATAACTCACCCCAAAGAACTCCTTGCAACTCACCATCCGCCCTAACGGTCCTATCAGGATTCGGCATAACATAAAACTTCTTCTCCCAATGTCCCGATGAGTCTTCACTTATTGTTACTTTATCGGTATAATTCACCTCGATATCCCCGCAGGTACCTTTATCTTCATCCAGTGTCAGAATAGCCTTTTTCTATTCCTCCCAAAGTCCAAATGTTACTCCGATGCACTTTTATGTTTTATACCTTCGAGTTTGTTTTATCGGTATAGGTAATACCGATGGTTCCGCCTTCTAATTCTCCATGTCATCAAGGATCAACCTAACTATTTTTGCACTATTTTGATATGGTCTTTTTATTTAATGGGCCCGCCTTCAGTTCCCTTCGGTTATCGGGTATGGAGATAGAGTTGTTTCATTATTTCTGATAAGTCGATACATGCCGATAGAAAATACCCACCTTTTGCCCCATCAGAAAAAGCTATCCCGATGGTATGATTTTCCAAGAGTGCGCAACATACTAAATATTATTCAAGTGCTCCAATGAATTTGCCTTCTAATTTATCAGTATATGTCATGTTGATAATCCTTCTTTCGCTTGCCAATGTTGTTTCATCAGGACTACTTATGCCGATAATTGAAATTTTGCAATTTTGAACAAATGAGCCATCCACTATGAATATTAATGATCCCAGCTATCCCACAGGGTTTGATATATACTGGAAAACAATCTTAGATTATACCATAATGACTTCTCCACTGATAAATGCTTCCATACTAGATTCCTTGTGTAGTGTACACTTAGTGCATGCCTTTAGTGTGACCAAGTGATACCTTGATATTCCCAAAACAACTGATGCTTAGAGAAGTTTAATCATGCTAATAAGGTTCATGTACATGCAAACCAGAAATAAATGCTCATATGATAAGAAAAAGGCCTCCATATAGCACAAAATATTTTGTAAAAATATATGCTAACATTAGGTTTGTAGTTATTAATGATGGGGAGACAAAATCTGATGAGACAGTCAAAGAGGTTAAGGCAAAAGCTCCTAAGGTTTCTGAGAAATAATCCGACATATCTAGACCAAGAAAGAAGCCCAAATATGAGCTTGATGAGGCATTGGAGACTAGAAAACTTCAAGGTAATTACACTATTGTTCCTCCCATTACATTAAATCAAATTATTAATATAGCTGTTAAGGAAGGAAATTTGAAACCTCTTTATTTGAATGGTATGAAAACTATGATGACAATAAAAAGAGAACATTGGAAGAAGTTGTAGTTGAGTATACAAATGTGTACACTAAAGCCTTGATAGAGTTATCATTAGCAATTCCAAAGAATCTATATGAAATTTTGGATGCTAGAAGACACATGACTAATAAAGAAGATGAGAGATTGAAAGTATGTATTAGTTAAATTATGCTAAGTAATTTCTAAGGCAAAAATTGATAGAATTCTCAAGATAGAAAAGAATAAATTTAAAAGCAAGAATCAAATTAATAAGATTATGTTTGGGAAGATTGATGAGGTAGTTCAGGAAATAGACAATTTTGAAGAAAATCTTAATTGAGAACTAGTATGAAGTGAATCCGGTGAATGATGACACCAATCCAAAAGTGAAAATGTAGGATGATACTTCCATTTAGAAGTATAGATTGAAGTTTCATATGTCCAGTCAGTCAAACCAAAGGAGAATGAGGACACAAGAGCATAAGCAAGAGATATGTCTGAGATTCCCTGATAAATGATTTGAAAGCACTTGTGGAGAACGTTGAATCAGAGATGGTGTAGGCTAGGGATGAAGTTGAAGTTAAGATCGAAGAAAGAGACAGTACTGAGGCATCAAAGGGAAAAGCAATAGATAATTTTGTATTCATTCAAGGACCAATCAATCTTGCCTCCTTATCTCCCATTCAAAAGCTTCAACTTGCATCTTTTGCGTAGGCAAAGGCCAGTGAGAATCTATTGAAGTCTCACACCGAGGATAGTTTGCTATTGGGTATAGTATCAAATATTTTGGAGAAACTTATACCATCATTTCAGAAAGATCCATCTATCTCCCTATCCGATAATTTGAAGAGTTTTATTAATTCTATTATTCCCATTTTGAATCTTTTGAGAAGGCTGCAGAGGAGAAAGTTAGAAATGCGTTTAATGCCAAAAGGCTCCGCACCTTGAAGAAGATGGTTTTGAAGGATAGAACCACATTAGAAGACTATATAAAGAGCATGAAGGATACAATAATTGAAGGTGGTAATCTATATAAATCATGTTTATCTCTGAACAAATTTATTGGTGATATTGAGAAGAAGTCTCAAGAACTCAAGGATCTGTTGGCAATCATAACTCAACTAGTTGACCCTTTGAAATATTCATTGAGGAATCATGAAAACCAATTTATTTCATTGCTTGAAAAGATTCAAATTTTGAGATATGATAAGGAAAGGATGATTAGCAGAGTTAAAAAGTTCAAGAGTCTCATAATTCCTAAGTTGGATATAATGGTTATTTCTATTCAAGATGCTCAGAATGTTCTCAAGGAAGATCAACCGAAAAACTTGAAGATTGTAGAAAAGAAATCTTATTCTTTCAGTGGGTTCATAACCATTTTTGAGAATCTGTAGAAAGGTTGGGTAACTCATCTAGACACATTAAAGAACATCTATGTAGATATTGTTTTTTTTGTGAGATAAGTCAGTATGTACATAGCATTTTGGGTTTCCAAAACTCTACCTTTCCCATTGATGTCAAAGGGGGAGTGTAAGCGAGTAAAAAATGTTGATGTAAGGGGGAGATCTTTGATTCTTTTGATTCTTTAAAATCTGGTGATCAGATTTTAGTTGCAATGTACATATTTTGGTTTTGGTTTGACACTTAGTCATTTTTCACTAAGTGTTGCCATCAATGCCAAAGGGGGAGATTGTTGGCAAGAGACACTGCAGGCATGTTGAGATGTCATCATTGATGGTAACTCATATTAGTTTTGGTATCTGCACCTCATTTTTTCATCATTCTGGAAGAGTGAGTTGAGATTGATTGAGTTCGCTGAGGTCCGGTAAGCAGTGCAATATATCCGGTTGGCGTGAAAGGGGGTGATTTTATTTTGATTTTCAATACGATTATTGGAAATGATGGAAAGGATACCATTCAATCTTTCTTAGGAAGGGGATTATGAGTGGTACTTGGAAGGATACTTTGTTCTTGAGATGGAAGGGGATGGCATGAAAAGATAAAAGGGGATCATCGTGACTCTTGTTTAGCAAATATCCAAATAATATTATTTAATTTTAAAACTTTATCTCAAATTAGCAAGAAATAACATTTTTAAAGACCTCTTATTAAATAGTAGGCTTCTCTATTGACTCAATTGCACTTTAGTTTATATAGGACATTCTATATATTTTGTATGTTTACTATCATATATAAACATATTTTTACACTCGAAACATGTCACTTATCAAACAAATCATTCACACTAAATCGAAAGGCACAAAAGTCATTTTTATATGCACCACTATATAAAAAATCATTTTAAAAAAATCAAGAAACTCTTGCATATCATAATTAAAAAGTTGAATAGGCTAATGTATGTACAACCATTAAATGAGTCTATCGAGAATGTAAATGTATTTGCTAGGCTATCAATGCTCATCCTTACTAAAAATACTTTGATCATAAACTACAACACATTATTGAAGGTTGCTCATAGCCTCACCAAGATTTACTAAGAAAAAAAAAAATCTCTTATCAACTTGGATATACCTCGATCATGAATTTAACAACTAGATATAACTCCCTAAAACTTGAATTTTTTGAAAAGATTAGAATCAATGACAAATACTAAAGAAAAAATGCTACTTATACACCAGGATACCATTAACGAATCATATAGGCACATGAAATAAATTTGAATTGCTCATTTCTCCCTCCACCGCTTTCTCCATTTATTTTTCACCATGACCTTGGTGGCTATCTAAAAATATCATATGTACAACAAACATTACAAAAAATAAGATTTTCAATACCTTCACAAACAAATCCTCATGCTATCTTTTGTAGATAATTTGGAACTCTAACCTAGCTAGATTTCTATACAAATTGGGTTGATACTTTGAGCTTTAAGGAGTAAGAAAAATGAGAATTTAAATGTAGGTAGAAGGAGAAAAATAAACTAAATTTTCTAAATCTTTCAAAGACAAGTAGAGCTCGAGTAGCTTTACAATAGTTCAATCATTGAGTCTAATGAAGGAAGGTGAAAGAGGAAAGTTGAGGCTGGGGATGGTAGTTGTAGTGTTTCAAAATCCTACCACTTGTGATAGGGATGTTACTGACATGAAATAAAGGGTCCTCTTAAGCCATGCGACATGCCCAAAAATTTAACCTCTACCTCTTCAATCATCTTAGCCAAGTCACAAATGCTACAATACACTTTTTCATGTCTTCCCCTAGGCTTCATATCTTCACCTTACTTAAAAAATTTGTTCCAAGTTGGGATCTTACAATTTTATTTTTTTTAAGGGGTAAATGCTTTTATATATATGGAGCTATGAACCAGTGGGATTTGAACCTTGATGGCAAGAACAACAACACAACAACTTAACCATCACAACATGCCACTATTGGCTTGGATCTTACAAATTTATAGATGAGGTAAGTTTTAAATTTCTTTGTTCTATTAGGGATGTAGAAGTATGCTATGTGGAGCATCTTCCAATTCATGGGCACCTCTTTGTCTTGTTGAGTTTTCAACTCCTTTTAAAAGATAGGAATCTTGCAGAACAACAACATTTTATGCACATGGGCATCCTCTTGGAGAGGATAGTTGTTGGTCCAATAATCTAGAAACTCCTAGAATATGGTGGGAAGTGTGACATTTCATGACTTGTCCCTAGAGAAAAGCAGGCTAGGTGGAGGGTAGAATAACTCACTAAAGGATCCACACCTATTTGATTGAGGGAATCATAAATTTACTGCTAAATGTCTTGAAAGTGAATTTTAAAGAATCTTATTTATCTCATTTCCAAAAAAAAAAAGAAAAACAAATGCCTATTTAATTTAATAATAATAAAGATATCAATAGAAACTCTTCTTTTTTAAAGATAAAATACTAAAAATTAGGATAATTCCTATTGCTAAATAATAAAATATAACAAGTATATAGAAATATGAACAAAAAAATAGCATGCAAGGAAGAGATGTGGAGAGGGTAAAGAAATTAGATTTTTAGCTATAACTTAAGTAAGAGTTATTTTGTAGAAGATATAGGCAAAAATGGGAGCTGTGGAACAGGGTATATACATCTGTCACCCAATAAACGGTAAGAGTTATTTTGCAGAAGATATAGGCAAAAATGTCGTTGCTTTGCAGCTTTGCAGAAGATATAGGCAAAAATGTCGTTGCAGACATATATACAAAATGTGTGAGCATAGACAAGAAACATGGACTATTTGACATATATAAGTTTTTTATGTGTTCCTTCTTTCTTTTGCATATAAAGAAAGCTTTTTATGGTATATTTTTTTTAAATTTTGTTTTCTAGCGTTTTTATTTATTTTTCATTTCTGGGATCTGGAAGAATTAGAGGATAATTGAAAATAGTTTTCTCAATAATGTAATTATGGAATATCTTTTGCAATATATTTTTTTTACTTGTAAAATTTTCATGTTTATAAAGAACCCTTAACATAGTTTTATTTCAGTTTTTTTTCAAATGAACAAAAAGATTGCTTGATGCGCCTAGTTTAATAAAGAGATTTTTACAATTTATTATAAATTATATTATTTAAAATATGTGTGCTTTATATTTTAAAATATATACATTTATTATTATTAATAATTATTAAATTAATAAAATAATAATTTATTAAAAAATATTTGAATTTTAATTTAAGAGAGAAATCTTTTTCACACATTTATGTATGTATGCATTTGTATATATTTATGTCTATGTACATTTACAAATATGTAATAGGCATATAACCGCTTAACAATTAATTAATTAATATATTATACAAATATTGAACAAAACACATTTAATTTAAATTTAGTAAAGAAACCTTTCAAATTAGGTTTATTGCAAGCATCACCCAGAATAAAGATTAATCCTCACACACTTGTACTTCCCCAATTTTCTTTGTTGGCCATAAAGAGTTTTGAGAACATAATTTGTTTATTTAATTAATCTATTGTTTTTATAACTACTAACATACCATTTTTTATTAATATAAATATTTATTTAAAACTTGGTGGTCCCTTACTAAAGATAACCTAGAAATTTCGTGTTTTTTAATTCTATCAAAGGTTGGATGTAGTCCTTTATAGATTTTTTTATATACAAATAATTTATTTGGTGTACAATCTATGTTAGTTTGATTTCAATCATAGTATGAATTCTTTTATTGTTTGTATATTTCGGTTCAACTTTTAAATCTCCTTTTTTAGTTTTGGATTTATTCATGGTTTCAAGAAATTGTTAATTTATTGGGATGCTTCCAAAATACAAAAAAAAAATTGCTTGCATCCTTATTGATTTTGATATTTTGTATGAATTTTACATTGACATTTCTTTGAAAGTGGTAGACCATACCTAAACATGGTATTTCTTTTAATTTTTTTGAACCATCACAAATAATTCTGTTACTATAATTGTATAAAACAAAATGGTAAGAAGTTAAATGTTCTAATCCCTGGTAACAATAATAAGTTTTAAAGCTTGCTAAGTTAAGCCAATCGCATTTTATTGAGTGTTTCTAAAGCTCTATGATATGTTTTTACCCAGGCTATTTTGAATTTGAAAGTCAACGTTTAAGGCTATTTTGAATAATGAAATGTCTATGTGAAAGGAATGTTTAAGGCTGGCCAAACTAACCAACCTACAACGGCATTGAAAGAATGTTTGAAACGGTGTAATGAAAATTCAAATGAAAACCTACAACGGGTTACGGGAATGAAAACCTACAACGGTAAGGAAAACCTACAACGGGTTATTTGGAATGTTCAACGATGAATTCAAGGTTTTTACAGGCCGATCCTCAGGTTTCTCTTCTCTGAATTCTTCAGCCATATGGAGATTCGAACATGTGACTTAAGGTTCAAACCCTGGAATTAAAATCTGTAAGCTAATACATAATTTATTTACTGTCATAAATCAGTTATTGTTTTGAACAATATTTAACTCTGAAAACTCCCTGGTCCATTTGTTTTTCAGTTTTTCACATTCTGGCTGGTAAAAGATGAAGAAGCAAAACAGAGGATCAGAAAATAGCAACCAAATGAAATCAAATTCCCTACAACCCTTTCTGCGCCTTCCATTACAAAGAAGATTGTAATTGAATTAACACTATATGCCGCATTTGGAATGGTGTTAAGTTGTGTGCCTTTGCCCTGTTCAATGATGAATTCTTTGGAAGGATCAAAGGTTTTTACAGGATTTCTCCTCTGAATTCTTCAGCCATATGGAGATTCGAACCTGTGACTTAAGGTTCAAACCCTGGAATTAAATACCTCTTTTAGCTTCGTTCAACGAATCGGCATCAAATATGGATATACATGTTTGAATTCAAAATTTGTAAGCTAATACATAATTTATTTACTGTTTTGATTTGTTCAGCCAAGATACGTTTATGAACAATATTTATCTAATATTTGTTTTTCAGTTTTTGGCTGGTAAAAGATGAAGAAGCAAAACAGAGGATCAGAAAATAGCAACCAAATGAAATCAAATTCCCTATAACCCTTTCTGCGCCTTCCATTACAAAGAAGATTGTAATTGAATTAACACTATATGCCACATTTGGAATGGTGTTAAGTTGTGTGCCTTTGCCCTGTTCAACGATGAATTCTTTGGAAGGATCAAAGGTTTTTACAGGATTTCTCCTCTGAATTCTTCAGCCATATGGAGATTCGAACCTGTGACTTAAGGTTCAAACCCTGGAATTAAATACCTCTTTTAGCTTCGTTCAACGAATCGGCATCAAATATGGATATACATGTTCGAATTCAAAATTTGTAAGCTAATACATAATGTATTTACTGTCATAAATCATTTACTGTTTTGATTTGTTCAGCCAAGATATGTTTATGAACAATATTTATCTAATATTTGTTTTTCAGTTTTTGGCTGGTAAAAAATGAAGAGGCAAAATGGAGAATCAGTGGTAGCAATCAAATGAGATCAAATCCCCCCTTCCAGGTAATTCTTTATAGAGTTTATCTTTATTTTTGTTTAATTTTTTTACATATCTGTGGTAGTAGATGAAGCAGCAGAGTAATGTATTATTTACTCTGCAGAATAAACATCTTATGAAATTATGAAATTTAATAATAGATAGCTCAAAATATTTTTATCTTTGTAGAGTTTATTTTTATTTATTTTTCATCTTTATAGAGTTTATCTTTGTAGGGTTTATTTTTATTTATTTTTTTACATATCTGTTGTATTGTAGTAAGTGAAGCAGCAGAGTAATGTATTATTTACCCTGCCCAATAAAACTGTTCATTGATAAACACCCTATGAAATTTAATAATAGATTGCTCAAAATGACATGAAAGATTTTTATGTATTATTTGTTTTTTAGTTTTTCACATTCTGGCTGGTAAAAGATGAAGAGGCAAAACAGAGGATCAGAAAATAACAACCAAATGAGATCAAATTCCCTCTTCCAGTAGGTTTTATCTTTATTCTTATTTATTTTTTTACATATTATGTGGTAGTAGATAGAAAAATGTCTAAATGTTTAGCTATTTCTTCCTAAGCATGAAATGCACAATTGTAAATTGGCTTTGACATCTCAACTTTTATGCTATAAAATCGGAAATAGAGCTAACAAATTAGCAATGTGTACTTAAATGGGTCACTTGAAATCTAATAAGAGTTGGTGCACTTAACGAGTGGCTTTACTGGAATTAGAGGTATTACTCTGGTTATAACAGACATTAATATAATAATAGTGTGCACCTGTCCTTGAAAGGGCAGATTATTTTTTTAAAATTATGATATTAACAATAATCACTTGATCTCAATGTATAGGTATTCGATAGACCTTTAGATTGTAAAATGTAAGATTTTGTGTGTGTTAATTTGTCTTAAATCGAACTACAATATCCACAAGCTCAAAAATTTAGGAGTTCTTTGGTTCCAATAAAAACCCACAAATAGTGGACTTAAAAGGCCAAATAAAGAGTAGTCATGGTGGTTAACTTTGAAGTAGATATCCATCCCTATCCTATATTTAATGTTGGTTTTAATTTTGAAGCTTACTATTTATGTTTGTGATATCCATTAAAAGGTTCAAATAGAAAATATTGAAGAAAATTAGTAGAGAACTCTAAGAAAACATGAAGTAAATTGTATTAAAATCAATTTGAAGTCTCATTTTTTTAACATATAGAGGAAGGAGAACTTTCCCTAATAAGAGCTACAAGATAGAGCACCTTATTTAGGTTGTCATGCTTCAATATCATCTGCAACTCAAAGTTAATTTAGAAGAGAAACATAAATTAGTCTAGAAGAGAAACATAAACCAGAATCAAAGACTAATATGTCTTCTAAAGATTTGAGGCACATGATGTGAGATCTTTTTGTATTATAACCAAATTACATTTTATACCACTACATACACTATTGAACATAAGTTTGTTAGAGTCTACAAAATAGAGCAAGGAAATTTGTAAACCCTACTATGTCGGGGAAGAAGAAATTTGAATATGGAAAAAGGCTTTTATATCTAGATTACCTAAATTTAAATTAAGAAATGAACTGAGTTTTTGTAAAATTGCTCGGAATTGTAAATATGAACTAGGACATACATCGGAATCTAGAATTATTTATAGAGTACAACTATGAACCAATGACATAAAACTTTGTTAACTGATAAAAAGTACAAGTAACTAGCATTTAATTTGTAATTAAACAGAAAACACTAAAAAATAAAAAAACTTCATCTTGAATATAGAAAAAGTTGATCAAAGAGTTGAAGCCATGAGCAATTCTGGTGTAAGCTCAATTTGTAGCTTTACTTAATAAATTGTTAATGGTTGTGATCATTGTTTTTTTTGCTAGGTTTTTTTTTTCCTCTAGGTTATGTGTGGTTGTGATCATTGTTGTTGTTATTCTGATAATTTATTTAATTGATCACCACATCATATTGTCAGACATGTCCGTTGGTCTGCATAGAGGCATGCTAGCCAGTCATTTTATCACCTAATTTCTTCCAAGAATTTATTGAGTGAGATCTTTGGCAATTGTTGCAAATATTAGGAAAAATCTTGGCAAGGATAGGAAAGGAAAGCTTAATCCCATTTTTCTTGAGGAAAGGCCTAAGTATGTAGGATTTGTGTACAACGAAAGAACAAACATAGATTAGAGAACACTCTAGTCCTGCCTATAGATAAGTAGCTTTGATGGACAAGGATAACAAGATGCGTCTACATCAAAACCATCTCAAACTCAATAATCTAATTGCTTATTGAGACAACTAGGTGACAACTCATACTTGAAGCATAAGCCACCACATTATTACTAGATAAAGAAGCTTAGCAATAAACATTTTACACTATTCTCATGTGTAAGAAAGTATATTTCTTAGACACAAATTAATCTTGAAATTTATATAAATACTCAGGAACTTGACACTAAAATAACATAACCAGTCACTTGATTCATAACATTAATGTGCCCCACATACATAATCAGAGTGGGTCTTATTACTTCTAAAGGTTATAGGAACCATAATTAAAGTTACAAATACAAATAGGAAAATTTGAGTGACTCATACTGATTTGCTTGAATCACCTAATATCTTCTATAACTGAATGCCCAATGCGTAGCTATGGAGTTATGCTCAAATTAGCTTGATGTTATCGCCACACATGCAATAAGGATAACTAATTATTTTGATATAGGAAATTTCCTCTTCTTCACAAATTGATACAACCTATTCTAGATTTATAATATCGTGGTATCCCTGGTGCTCACACATTGAGTATTGGTCTCCATGGGAAGAGTCAATAGTTGGCTAGTTGCTTGTATTGTGAGCCACAAGCCTTACCAATAATGACCCCTTACCATGTTTAATATTGGATCTCTCCTTGCTTCGTCTGACAGATTGGAAGGATGAAGGCAGCACAAGGAATGGTGATTGCAAACAAACAACTTAAAATCCAATCCTTGAGGTCCAGTTTCATAGACAAAGATAAACCTTTGGGTTCTGAATTCCTATAAAAGGAATGTGTCTGTGATGTAGAGTGAGCAACTAGAAGGTCTGGTGCAACCCAAGCCAAATGACGTTCTTGGTAGGAACCTAAGTCTTCATTCAGCCCTCCCCTTGGCTTTACAAACCAAACACCAATCTGATTCCCTCAACCTTCTCCAAGGAGTTGAAAGTGGTACTCTAGGTCCAAGATGTCCTATCTTGACCAAATCCACAAGTTAGACTCTTCACCCAAGTCTTAGGGTCTCAGAATCATAAATAGACCTAGTAGGAATTAGGCTTCCAACACTGGTTTTCCTTAGATATCTCTAGATTTCTTCAAAGGAATCCACAAACCCCTTATAGATTCAAATACCCTTTTGGGACTTCTAGAAGACTCCAAGGATTTAAGACTTGATCCTATTCCGACACCCCTAAACAACTCCATTTGGCACATACCTAATAGACCTAATTAGGGTTGTTTTCCAAAGAAAAGGTCCAAAGATGGGTTCATAGAACTAATTCCAATCCTTGTATGGGTTATCCTACTCAAAAATACTTTGTCTTATCAATCTCAATGACTCTGTCCACTCCTAAGGTTGTTGTCTAACTTAATTCACTACGTTCTAGGCTAAATACATGGGTTTATTTAGCCTAGGATTTGGTGGGAAAAACAACAAAACCCATACCCTTCTCTTACCTTTTTGGAATATCATTATACATGCCCTTAACTTTCCTTCCACCCAAGACCATGGAATTTGGGCAATGGAAATGCAAGTTAAGGCGCCATCTTTGCACCAACCCTCAAATTGAGGGTTTTCAGAACGATTTGAACCAAAAAGACTTCTAACTTATGCTAACTTGAACCAAATTGACTCAGACCAAGTGAATATGAATCACAAATCACTCCTCTAATGATCCACTTTAGAAAGACATTCTTACCAATCGCCCATTGTTCGTATACTAGAGACAAAATTCAGAATTATGGGCAAAATTAGGGTTTTCTTATTCAAATCCACCAAATTTCAGAATGTGAACCATCATATCCACATAGGTGACCTCTAGGGGCCTTTAAAAGGTCTCTCCTAGTGGTTGCAACTGAATTTCAAATGTTGTGACCGTTTGTGTTCTAATTGCAACTTCCGAGCAACTTTTGACAAGTTACAAGGTTGCCACTTTTACACATGTGAGCTTCCACTTGGTCACGAACACATGAAGGGTATGAAAACATATCATTGAAGACCAAAACACACTGCTAACACCTATTTCACCTTACAAAGACTTACTAGGACCCAATGGTCTAATTAGGTCTCTTAGGTTTATAAGACAACATAAGAGCCTTCGTGAGGCACCTCAATAGGTTGCCAAGTGATTTTTATACAACCTCTATCTGACCATCTAATCGAGGGTGATATGTTGAGGTGAATGATAGTTGTGTGCCCAATTTCTTCCACAAAGTCCTCCAAAAGTGACCAATAAACTTTGAATCCCTATCTGAGATTATGGACAATGGCAAACCATGTAGCCTCACTACCTCCTTAAAGAATATACTAGCAATGTGAGATGCATCATGAGTAGTTTTACAAGGAAGGGAATGGGTTATCTTAAGGACCCTATCCACCACACCATAAATGCTATCATAACCTTTCTTAGTCTTAGGAAGTCCTAAGACAAAATACATCCTCACTGAATCCCATGGTTTATTGGGAATGGGTAAAGGGGTATACAAACCTACATTTGAACTAGTCCCCTTAGCGTTTTGACACACAAAACACCCTTCCACAAACTTTCTCACATCAATCTGCAACTTCGGCCAAAAATACAACCTCCTAACCAGTTCAATAGTCTTGTTAATCCCAAAATGGCCAACTAGGCTTCAACAATATTTTTCATTTATAATATTCTCCCTCATGGATCCCTTAGGGACACAAAGTTGACTACCTTTGAATAGAAAATCATCTTGTATGATAAACTCAAAAAATTCAATTTGATACCTATCCCCCATCTCTCTAAAGACTTGATAGGCTTCTCTAAAACTTCATCATCATGGTACATTTCTTTCATGGCATTGATTCCAATGCTCTCCATTTGAATCTCCCTCACTGTCAAGTTTCTCTTGATAAGGGAATCATCCACCTTGTTGGACACCCCTTTCTTGTGTTTGATTGTAAAGGTGAATTCTTGAAGGTACTCAATCCACTTCATGTGCCTATGGTTCAACTTCTCCTACCTGTTCATAAAACTCAGAGCATGATTGTCAGTGTAGACTATAAATTCTTTGGGTAACAAGTAGTGTCTCCATTTCCTTAGAGACTGAACCATGGCATACAATCACAAGTCATAAGTTGAATACTTTTGTTTGGACTCGTTTAGGTTTTCACTAAAAAAGGCAACTGGCCTTCCTTCCTGACTTAATACACCCCCTATTGCCTTGTTACTCACATCACACTCAATGGTGAAGACTTTGTGAAAATCAGGCAACACCAAGATAGGTTGGTCTGCCACTCTCTTTTTCAAATACTTAAAGGGCTTATCTACTTCACTAGTCCAAGCAAACTGATATTTCCTACCCCCTTTTATAGTATCTATCATGGGTGTGTATATACCACATAATTTTTTAATAAACTTCCTATAAAAACTTGCAAGACCATGAAAGCTCTTTACCTAACTTGCATTCTTAGGTGTTGGCCAATTGAGGATGGCATCTACCTTAGAGGGTTCCATCTTTACCTTGTCCTTGGAGATCACAAAACCAAGGAATATCAACTCTTCCTACAAGAAAACACATTTTTCCAAATTTATCTTCAACTACACTTCATGCAACCTTTTCAAGACCAAATCAAGATACATTAAATGTTCACCCCCATCCTTACTAAAAACCAAGATATCATCTAAATAAGCTACCACAAAATGATTAATGAAAGGTTGGAGAACTTCATTCATGAGTCTAATGAATGTGCTAGGGGCATTAGAAAAACATGACCAGCCACTCATAAAGGCCTTCATTGGTTTTAAATGTAGTTTTCCACTCATCCCCCTCTCTTATTCTGATTTGGTGATACCCACTCTTCAAATCCACCTTAGAATAGTACTTGGCTCCTCCTAGATAGTCCACCAAATCCTCTATCTAGGGCATAGGAAACTTATACCTTATAGTGATCTTGTTTATTGCCCTAGAGTCTATGCATAACATCCATGTACCTTTGATCTTTGGGGCTAAGACTGCGGGGACAACACAAGGACTTATACTCTTCCTTATGAATCCTTTGTCCAACAATTCTTGGACATGTCTTGCAACCTGCTCATTCTGCTCTGGGTTCATCTTGTAGACAACCTTGTTGGGCAATGTGGACCCAAGAATGAGGTCAATACAATGGCTAACATCCTTGTGAGGTGGCAATGTATTTGGTGTACTTCTTGCAACTATACCGTGGTACTTGCTCAAAAATTCATGTACCTCCTTGGGACCTACACTCCTTTCCTTTACCTTGTCTACTGGCTTCTCTTCATCACTCCTTTAGGCTTCACTACTATTGCAAATCATGGGGCATTCTCCTCCTTGAGGGTCTTCATAAGCTCCTTCTCATTCACTAACATGACACTAGCTACCAAACGTTTGTCTTTGTTGTCATCAGGGATTGGAGTCATGGTGTAGCTCACACCATCCTTAGTCACAATGTAGATGTTATTTTTGCCATCATGTTGGGCACTTACATCATATTTCGAAGGTCTCCCTAAAAGAAAATGGCAAGAATCCATCTCTGCTACATCAGACAATACTTTATCTTTGTATTCCCCAATCTAAAACTCCACCCACACTTGTTCACTGATGAGTTCTTGTTGTTCCTTATTCAACCAAAAGACCTTGTAGGGGTAAGGATGAGGGATCATTTATAATCCAAGTTTACTCACCATTTCTACTAAGGAACCGTTGTCAGTTGACCTAGAATCAACAATTACCTTACACACTTTTCCACCTACCTTGCAGGTTGTTTTAAATAATGTTCTCATTTGTGGTTGGTACATTTAAAAGGGTTCTATTGAGCATGACACATTCTCCTTGTTTAGGATCTGTAGGTCTTGAGGATGAGTTCACACTTTGTGTGTCCTCCTCTTGTGCCAAATGAATTCTTCTTTCTCCCCCTTGACTGTTGGATCCTTGCTTCTTCGGGAATCTAAATGATTGATGACCAATTTGATTGCATGAAAATAATCGACTTGTAAAAACATTGGATCCCCTTCCTCCAAATCTACCTTTGTTATTGGGTCTCCTTCCCCTAAAATTGCCTTTGTGGCTTGAATCCCCTACATTCTCTTGATTGCTTGACTCCCCTTATGGTTTAGGAGATGTTCATCTTCCACCAAATCTTCCTCTTCCTCTGAAATTTCCTCCTCTACTTTTGTTTTGTTGTTCTCCTCTCCTCTTTAATTTCTCCTCAATTCTTAGTGCCATCTAATAATATTTGTGTACTATCTCTGGGTTAAAGAGACTGATCTCATCTTAGATGTTGTATTTAAGACCATTTAGATACCTTTCCAACTTCTGTTTCTCTAATTCAAGTACTCTTGCTCTAAGGGTCAATTTATGAAATTCCTTTGTATAGGTACTCACATCCAAGTCTTTTTGTCTTAAGTTTTACAACTTCCTAAGCATCATCACCTCAAAGTCCTCAGGCACAAATTTCCTCTTTATCTTTGTGCTCATCCTCTTCCATGAAGATATAGGGTTCTTCCCTTCTTCCACTCTCTCATTTTGTAGGAAGTTTCACCAACTCAATGCAGGACACTTCATTCTAGACTTAGCAGTTCTCACCTTCTAGTTTTCTGCAACCTCATTGCATTCAAAATGGCTTTCTAGGGGTTCTAACCATTCCACAACCTCTTCAGGGTTCATTTTACCAGTGAACTCAGGCAAGTTGGACTTATTATCCTTATTCCCTACCTTTTCAAGGGCTTCAATGAATGTTCTTTGGTCTACAGGTATCATTTCTCTTTCATGCTTAGGGTCTTCTCCTCCATGCCCCTCTTCATCGTCATGATCAGGGTCTACTTTATTCCTTCTTTCTACCTTACCATTCAATCGTTCTAGTTCTCTTTTCATGGCCCTATTCTTGGCCAACTGTTCTTTTACAATACTAGCCAATTTCGTATTAGTCATTCTTTGTGGAAGTTCATCATTGTCACCATCTCCTTCTGAGATCTTTCCAAAACTCAATTCTCTTTAGATTCTTCTAGGCTTTGATACCACCTGATGTAGAGTGAGCAACTAGAAGGTCTGGTGCAACCCAAGTCAAAGGACATTATTGGCAGGAACCTAAGTCTTCCTTTAGCCCTCCACTTGGCTTTACAAGCCAAACACCAATCCAATTCCCTCAACCTTCTGCAAGGAGTGGAAAGTTGTACTCTAGGTTCAAGATGTCATATCTTGACCAACTCCACAAGTTAGACTCTTCCCAAGTCTTAGGGTCTCAGAATCACAAATAGACTTAGTAGGAATTAGGCCTCCAAAACTAAATTTCCTTAGATCTTTAGATTTCTTCAAAGGACTCCACAAACCCCTTATAAATTCAAACACCCTTTTGGGACTTCTAGAAGACTCCAAGGAATTAAGACTTGATCCTATTCCTACACCCCTAAACAACTCTGTTTGGCACAGACCTAATAGGCCTAATTAGGGTTGTTTTCCAAAGCAAAGGTCCAAAGATGGGTTCACAGAACCAATTCCAATCCTTGGATGGGTTCTCCTACTCACAAATACTCTATCTTATAAATATTAATTACTCTCTCCACTCCTAAGGTTGTTATCTAACATAATTCACTACATTCTAGGATAAATACATACCTTGCTCCTAATGACTCTCTCCACTCCTAAGGGTTTGGTGGGAAAAACAAAAAAACCCATACCCTGCTCTTGCCCTTCTGGAATCTCATTATACATGCCCTTAAATTTCCTTCCACCTAGGGCCATGGAATTTGGGCAATGGAAATGTAAGTTAAGGCTTCATCTTTGCACCAACCTTTGAATTGAGGGTTTTCAAAACAATTTGAAGAAAAAGACTTCTAACTTACGCTAACGTGAACCAAATTGACTTAGACCAAGTGCATATGAATCAAAACTCACTCTAATGATCCACATTAGAAAGACATTCCTACCAATTGCCTGCTGCTCGTATAGTATGGACAAAGTTCATAATTTTGGGCAAAATCAGGGTTTTCTTATTCAAATCCACCAAATTTCAAAATGTGAACCATCATATCCAAATAGGTGACTAAATTTCAATGGTTTCTTTTACACATGTGACCTTCCACTTGGTCATGAACACATGAAGGCTATTAAAACATATCATTGAAGACCAAACACACTACTAACACCTATTTCACCTTAAAAAGACTTTCTAGGACACCATAAGAGCCTATTAGCCTTACAAAATGGGTCTAAGACATCACATGGTTGATCCAACTGGATTCAACACTTATTCCTACTATATCTACCTATCCCTACCCTAGAAGCATGAGGGTGCCCTACACCAATCTGCACATGAAACTAATATTTTTTTAAATCCTCACCTACATGCAACACATATAATATGATAATTGCCAACTCCTAGACACTACTATTTTACCAGCCAACTATCCGCTATGCATCTATGTCCTCTCTTATTTTGAAGCTTTGAAACTTCTTCATTCTTGCAAAAGCCAAAAAATTGGTGAATAGCTTTAATCTTAAAAACTCTACAATCCTGCAAAGGTCAGAGCACTACCTAAAGAAATGTGTGTTCTCTCCCATTGAAACTCTAAAAAAATTTCCTACCATTCTGCAACTGAAACAGAGGCCCATAATAGAGTGCCAAGAAAAAAATATACTAATATTGGGCTTAACAAATATGCAACCAAAAATAAACCTTGGGAAATACTAAATCCTGATTGGCTATTCATGCTCAGTTTAATCATTGTTTAAGGACTCTGCCCCTCCACTATAGTTCCATGCATGGAAATAACTAATAATCCTCAAGTAGTGAAAGATATTTGATAGTTGATCATACCTTCCTAGGTGTTAGTAGCTTATTTGGCATGCATGTGGCATTTTGGGCCATTACAGTGAACTGTTATGTAGTCAATATTTGAAATTAGGGAATTGAGGATCAGGGTTGAGGATTAACTCTTCCCTCTTAAGGTATGCAAGGCTTTAGATTAATAGGGATTAGGATGACGACACACCAAGAAACAACTATTGAATGAGGAAAGTTTGACAAAGGAAGGGCATTTGAGGAAGAGTTGTTAAGCATAACTTAAACAAGGTATCGAGGTTAAGGACCAAAAAAATGTATTGAGGAATTGACAGACCTTGGGAAGTTCGAAGTGGCTTGCAAATGGTACTTGGGGATAAAGGCCCGTAAATTTGACAAGAAACACTAAAAAAATATTTTGTTATATAAAAATAAATTGGATTGTTTGTCCGACCAGAATGAATAGGAATCAAAGATCTTCTTATAGATTATCTTTACTATAAAAACTAATGGACTATTTACCCTGCTAGAATGAATAGGAATCACAGATCTTACTATAGGTTATCTTTACTCAAATAACTAATGGATTGTTTTCCCTGTTTGAACATCTAAACAAATAGGAATCGTAGATTGTTTATAAATAGACAGTTGATTATATTATGATAATAATAATATAAAATAACCATCTACCTTTGAAGTTGTCAGCCCTGGTTTATTCATCCTTATTATTATTATCTTTGTTGCTTTTGATGTGGCTTACTCTCTATGCCATTACAATAATAATAGTGAGCAGCACATGTTAGATCTAGGATGTAATTCAATGTTTTGATAAAATTAGTATAAATTTGTAGATAATAAGTTTTAGATTTGACCACTTCAAAGGATATTTTTCTCTTATTCTTCAAGTTTTCACACTATGTTTTATTTTTCTTGAGAACAAATATTTTGATTTATTTTAATTTCTTATAGATTGACTCATATTTATGTTTCAGCCATTCATGGCAATGGCATTGGATTCATGGGTGGGCCCATTTCTCATGCTGATATTAACACTTCTCACAGGCCATTGACAACAGAGGATTATTGAGTTGCATCATAAACTTAGGTTTTTCCTTTTGCCCTTTTCTTTTTCCTTATTTAAAAACTTAGGGTGTGGAATTTTGTCTTTTGCATGTATTTTTGTATTTATTTTATTTTATTTTAAGTACATTTTTATCAAATTATTATGATTGACAATCAATTACTAGGATTTTCCATGGATGGTAATAATTACAAGGAAGTTTCTATCATTGAAGTTGATGTGTTTGGTGAGGTTGATGTGAATGATTAAACATGAAACTTGGTATGTACATGTGCTTGATGTTTAGATTTTTTTCATGATCACTTTGTGTGACCACCATGCTTTGTTATGTGTGTTTTTTGTTTATACCCCTCTATGATGAAATTTTAAGAGTAATTTTATAGATTTGGGGTCTTTGCTATTGGTATGCATTTCATTACTTTATTTTGTTGCTTTGAATATAAATGAACTACAATAAAAATTGAGATTGATAGATTAAATCATCTATGTGATAATTTATTACATTATAATATTATTTCCCTTATCTCTATAAAATATGTCCAACACACATCTGTTTTGTCTAACAGACTGAAAACCCTTTAAAAAAACATTTCTCATATTGACTATGATACAGATCAAATTGAGAGAGAGAACCTAATTTGCAACAAGTACTCCCATGACCATAATCTAAACAAGTAATAACAAATTCAAACATGTTTATTTTTATTTTGCAAAACAAAACTTATCTTAGAGTTTGCGATGCTGCAAACATCATTTACATTCAAACTCTCTAAACACTCGTTCAAAATAGTTTTCAATATATTTGAAATTGCAACAAAGAAAACTTTGAAATTAGCCCTAAATATTTATCTACAGCAAAACTCTTTATGTCATGAAGTATTAAGAAGGAAAACTATTATTCTTTTATAAAAATTAGAAGGAATTGTTGATACAAATCTGAAAATGCCTCTAAAATCTGCGTTACAATGTTCTTCATCCTGAAAGAGCCTGGAAAATCTACAATGCTAGCTGAGAGAAAGAAAAGAACTAGGAAAGAATATAAAAGAAGCCTTGAGAGTAACTGAATAGAAGCTGATGAAGAACTGTTTGTGCCTCTCGGGACTGAGCTCTAACTAATTGTCCTTTCTTGCTTCTATCTTTATCTTGCATGTTTGATTCATCTTGGGTCAAATTTGGTGAAGAATGAGATAGGGAAAGGCCTATAATAGGTGCAAACTGAGAGTCTGTTGGTCCAAACCTCTCCTTGACCGCATGCATTATCCATGTGGGCTTCTAAAATGATGACAAACTACTGTATTATCTTCCAAAATCCCCATTTTCAGGAATGCAACTGAAAGCTCCACCTTTGCCTCCAAAAATGATCATGAACTGATTGTCTGATGCTATCAAGTGGTTGCATTATCCTTGATTTAATGAATGATCTAGGAGCTTTTTGTCTTAACTAAGAGTTTGCTTTAGTCTTATTTTCTCTCAACACTCTTAAATCATTGTCTTTATACTCATTATAAGGCTATGGACTGTCTTTTAGACCTTCTTTTAATTGCTGGCAAAAAGATAAACTAGGGTGATATGACTGTCCCTAAAAGATTGCTTTGAGAAATGGTTTTTATTGGGACTGTTATAATAATATTGCTACTCTATACCCTAGAAGCCTTGTCTTAAATCTTTTCAGTAGTTTTGACTTTGCTCTCTTGTCTTTCTCTCTATCAAAGTAATTTTCTCCCCTTGATAGTACTCCCCTTGCTAGGTATTCCTTGAATGGACTACATCTTTCTCCATTCCTTCACTATCTTCTGTCCATTTATTTTTATGATTTCTCTGAGACAATGACTCATTTCATAAAGAATAGTCACTATATTTACTCTTCATTGGTGTCTTTATCATGTGCCCTATGAAATCAACTTCTATCCTTTGTCTCCTGCCTCTTTCTTTTTGTCATAGTCATGAGGTCCTTGCTTCTATATTTGCATCATAATATTGAATTGCTCTGAGTTTAATAAAGAAAACATGCCTAACCTCTGAATCCTCTGTGACCTTCAATAGCTCTGGAAAAGATACTAGGACAATGATTGTTTTCTTTATTCTTTTAGACTGAATGTGGCTATTTCTATTATCATTTAGACTTGCTATCATTGCTTTGTCTTTGAAATGACTATCCTCTTTACCTCATGCCTTAGATCTAATGTTAGGTCTGCTCACATTTTTGAATTCGGCTCTTTTATCTTGTAGAAGCAATATTGTGCTTTGATAGAGATGTTTTTTGCTAAAAAAGATAACCCCCTTAAAGCTTGTGGCTGAGATTTTTGAGTATTGTGTTTTATACATTCTTTACTTGAGCCTTTTGGATGGATAGGCTACCATTAGGGGTTGCTATGATTACTAAAAGTAATCTTGCTTGCTGCTAAAAGGGCTTGTCAAGACATTGATTGCAATGATTTGTGACCAAAACCTTTTTCTCATCTATTTGTGTTCTTTGTCCATTGAAATGCTCAAAACACTTTCACAAGTCTGGTAATTCCTTTGTAGAAGGCTTTCATGGCCTTGAAGTTGCCTTTGTTTAATGATTTGGTGTTACTTTGAGTCTTCGATATTATGTTTTGTTTCTTTGACAGTGATGTATCTTTATGACTGTGTATGTAATGATCCTTGGTGAATATTTTATGTGATGCCTCCATGATATCTGGTAGGATTGACTATGTTCTACCACAAATGCTACAATAGTATCTTTATTGTTAGAGTAAAGGTTTTAATTTAATCATGTTGATTAAATTACCTTTATTCCTCTCTTAAGATTTCACTTTAGTTTGCATTTGTGACATTTAATAATTATATTAATTATTAAATGTCTACCTATTAGGGTTTCTTTTAGGGTTGCACAATATCCTTTTATAAGGATTCATCATTGTAATTTATCTCTCTCTTGGATGAATACATTTTTCAGCTTTCAGAGCACCCTTGCTTGTTTGTCTCCATCTCTTCTTTCTGTGACAGGTTATTTGCATGCAGGTGATCTTCGGGGTTTGTGAAGTTGGCTTTCTCAACTTCTACATGGTATCAGAGCTCCAGACCTGCTGCTTCCTGTTCGTCTTCTGAAGAATTTGGAGCTACGAGGGTTAGATCTGATTTTCCGGTTTTGGTTGCATCAGATCTGTGTGTCTTTTGTTTTTTATTTTGGAATAGGGGTATTTTTTTTTCGGTGCACTTTGAGCCCAAACGGACCTCACTGTTGAGCTCGTAGCGCCCAAAAACCCCTATTTCCATATAAAATTCGTCCGATTTGGACACAGTTGCACCAGGAGGCAAATATTTTTTGGCCCCAAGGCCGTACGGCCCTAGGGCACGAAAACCGAGGCGGAAAAATTTAAAAAAAAAACAAAAACCACGGTTTTTTCAAAAAAACCGGGCGCAGCCAGTGTAAACCGCCGCGCCGCCGGTAAGCAGCCCGGCGGCCACCCGGCGTCCACCGCCGCCGGCGGTATCTCGCCCACGCGCCGCCTGCCGCCTGCGCGCAGCCAGCCGGCCTGCTCTCAGCTCGTGCCCAGCCAGCGCGCCGCCCGCCGCCAGCCGCGCCGCCGCCTCCTGCGCCTGCCCCTGGTCACCCAGAGGACCAGGGGCTTATTTTTTTTAAGCCCTTGAGGGCTTAAAGGGCCTATTTGGGCTTTTTTGGAGCAGTTTTACTAAATCGGGTATAACTCGGACATTTTAGCTCGGATTTTCGAATGAAAATAGGCGTTGGAAAGCTGGTTCCGAGCCCGATCTAAAAGATGGAGATCCTTTTTTCTGATTTTTCCGTTTTGCAGTGTTTTTTGCCAGTCGAAGTCAGAACAAGTTTTTTGCACTCCAGGAGCCATATCTTTTGCATACGGACTCCGTTTTTTGCAAACGAATAGGCGTTGGAAAGGGGTTTCTGTTCTCTTTCCAGATCTATCATTTATTTTTCCAGAATCTACACCAGGTACATTTTATTTAGTACTTTGTGTTTTCACACATCTGTCACTTACTTGGACGTTTCAGACTTGGAAATGATTTGTTTGCATGGGATGGCTTTATTTGATCTGCTTTATCAGTATTAAAGTCATTTAGTCTCAGATTTGTTAATTTGAAGAGTTATCATGGGTTTTTCTACTCACCCTTCAGTTGTATTTCTAGAACGGGGTAATTATGAGTCATGGGCAACGGGCATACTTACACACTGTAGGTGGCTTAATATTTTGCCTTATTTGTATGATCTCATACCTGAACCAACAACTTTAGAGAGAACACTAGCTTGGGATATCATTAGAAATCACATAGTAGGAATTATTTTGTCTAGTGTTGATTCTGACACTGTGTGGGCTATATCGGGCATTGATTGTCCTCACTCACTTTGGACACGTCTTTGGGAGATCTATGGAGACCCCAGTCTTTCTCCATTCCCAAAGGATCCTGCTTCAGATTGTCTTGTACCCATTGGTTGGAGAGATAACACACCTTTTGATCATGATACTTTAAAGGAACTTCACTATTTAGACACCCTTACATATTCCGATGAATCAGAGGATTGTCTCACAGTTCCTACTCTTCAGACTGAGATTGTACATGTATCAACATCATCTCCTTTTGTTCCTGATCAGTTTGATATTGCCTCTTCTTTGGCTCCTATTGATTCAGCTAAGCAGGACATCATACATCTTTCAGACATGGCTACTTGGGATTCTTATCTTGCAGGCATTTCGTCTTTGTTTGTAGAGTCCTATATTGCAGACTTGGAGGATTACTTTGAGGATTTTCAGCTCCTCTTTGTTGACAGCCATATTCCAGCTGTTAGCCCACCATCATCTGTGCATTCAGAGGTTGCAGTTTTTGAGTCTTCAGTTCAGTTTGGATTTGACATCTTTTGTTTCAGTTCAGACAGAGGGATTCTTCAGCATCCTATTATGGCACACATCTTGAGACAGATTGATTCTTCTCTTTTCACAGGGTTTCTTCATCTTCGTCCTTTGGATCCATTTCTTCCCAAGGGGAGGAATATTATATGCCGCTTCAGGATCTCTTTTTGGATTCTACCTCAGGCATCCATATGTGCGACAGGAGTTTCTTCATTGTGGGGGGGGCTTCTAGTCTCTTTCTTTTTCTCCTATGGAGACCATTGTATATGTACTTATATGATAGAAGTTGTCTATGGGGGGTATCATGTTATCCACCTCCTATCCTTATGTTATTAGTGCATTTATTTCTTTCATCTCTTTTTGGAGTAGAGTTTTTCCCATGAGGTTTTCTCTATTTCTCCACTTTACAGAGATTTGGTTGTAATTGGGTACCTGATCAGGCCTTGTTGCCGGGACCCAAGTTTACTTTCTTGCATTGTAGTTACCTTTGCTTTCTTGCACATGTTTGTAACTGCACTTTTGCTCATCTTAAGGGGGGGTGTTAGAGTAAAGGTTTTAATTTAATCATGTTGATTAAATTACCTTTATTCCTCTCTTAAGATTTCACTTTAGTTTGCATTTGTGACATTTAATAATTATATTAATTATTAAATGTCTACCTATTAGGGTTTCTTTTAGGGTTGCACAATATCCTTTTATAAGGATTCATCATTGTAATTTATCTCTCTCTTGGATGAATACATTTTTCAGCTTTCAGAGCACCCTTGCTTGTTTGTCTCCATCTCTTCTTTCTGTGACAGGTTATTTGCATGCAGGTGATCTTCGAGGTTTGTGAAGTTGGCTTTCTCAACTTCTACATTTATGATGCATCCTTTTTAATATACACCATATACACTAAACTATGACTTCAATATTGATATCACAATGATTACCTTGTGCTCAATCCTTTATGTTGACTGGCAATCATCACTGCCATAAACTATACCTTTTGGTTCTTAGAATTGTCTTTTTTAGGGCTTTTTATGACTAAGGCCGACTCTTTATGCCTTGAGAATGAACTACTCTTTACCTCTTTTGATGGTGAACTCCTGATACTTGGGCTCTTAAGCATTAATATTTCTTATACAAATTCATTCTTTTATTTACTGTTATTGCTTATTCATTTGCAGATCTACTCTTTAATCAAGAATAAATTCACTATCACAACTTTTATATACTGGTCTATTTACTGTTAAGACCTTCCCTATTTTTCTCTTGAATCTATTATTTATTTCAAAGAGATTGCAACTTGATAGTTTTATTGTCTTTTCTTGTAAAAAAAAATGCATACATGTCATTTCACACCCATCTCTATTTTGTGAATCATCTTTGCTATGTATATGTTGATTAAGGTTAGCATTGGCCTTATAATTCTTGATGTTGTTGCAACCTTTATTCACTATCACCTTTGGTATTTTAATCTCTAATCTGGTCAAACAAAATAAATCAATTTTTCTCTTCATCTTTCATTATGATCGAGGGCTTCTCATTGTATACCATTGTGATAAACTTCTTTATTGGGTTGTATCATAGACACTCTATGTAGGCTGCTCACACAACCCTTGTCATTCACTTTTGATCTTATCATACTATCTTTTTTACTTTATCACTATATTTTTTCTTTAATAGTGACCGTGTGAGGTCTAGAACAAAAATCTCTATGTCATATAACCATTGTGAATGAGTATTCATGCTCATTTAATATCCTTGGACTGACTTAATAGCCATATATGCCTGGTGCTTGATCCTTTTATCCTTTGCTTGAGATTTTTCAGACTTTGAGGGCTGCAACTGTCTCTTTATTTGTTGACTTGATTCTTTTGGATGTTATGTTCTTTGTATTGCTACTGCTTCATGAAATCTTGAAGAAACTGTTGCAACAACTCCGCTTCAACAACTACAATTTTCCATAATACATGTAGCCTTCAAGTATATAACAAATCACATTACTACTATGATTATCCTTCATTATGTTTGCGACAAAAGCTTTCTCTGTATCCTTATCATTTCATTGTGAAGATGATCCATCCTTGATCACATCTCCTTTTGTCACAATATTGACTACTTATTAATGCTTTGTTTAAAAATGCAACAACAATGAACATTGTTCAACACTTCATTCTTTTGATAGAGGTGTTGCTCTCTATTTTGGGTGGGGTTCTATCATTGTATGCTCAAAGGATTCTTTTTTGATAGTGATATCTGTGCTTTGTGGACTAGAATGGGTTGTGCTATTGTTGTCCTTGAATAGGTTGACTCATTGCTTGCTATGGGTTGTCCTTCCATCTTTAATGGTTTCCTTTGACTGTCATTTATTTGTGTATATCTCTAATTGAACTCTCTTTGTCTTGTAGAAGCTTCATATGTCTATCTTCACCTTGATATTTATGTGCTTGTATGTGGAGGCTTGGAAGCTTGTATGATAGTCTAATACAAGTTATCAAGCATTCTTTCCTTCAAGGGTTTAGACTGTCAAAGGTGTGAGTCCATGTTTTGAAACATGTGAACTACTCTTCAAGAAATTTCATTCATTCTCTCTTCAAGAAATTTCATTCATTCTTTATCATAGATTTTGGACTGATTTTTTTTAAAAACACAGAAATAAAGAGGTAAAATCCTCTATATACATGCAAAAATTAATCTCTGTCATGAAACAAAAAGATGGTGTGAATGTAAAAGAAGAATGTGCCCAGAACTTGCTGAGCCTTTGCATGATATGGTCCTTTGTAATTGGCACGTGGCTTCTCTTAACCTTTTCATGCAAACTCCTTCATTGAAGAGGCTAACTTCACATTCAAACTCTTTGAGGTAACCCTTTGACCTCTCCTTCATTTTTTGACTGCTCTCCTTTACACATGACCCATTACATAGATCAGATGATTGCCTTTTTGTGAATCTTGAGATATTTATCTTTGATGTTGTAGGAGACATGTGAAACTTTAAATGGTAACCTACTCACAACAAGACTTCATTCTCATGAAAGAACTCAGAGTAGACATAAAATGAAGCCCTAAATGCATGCAAAATAGTAATGTACCCTTTTGGAATATATCTTAATTTTGTCCTAAATCAACAATTCTAACTTAAAATGAGATTTGTAATGCTTTTTTAATATAATTTAATGGATTCTAAAGACATTTTTACTATCATAATGCTAAGAATAATTTTAGAAGATGGAACTTATCTTGATAACTTTCCATAATTATGTTGATCATAAACCTCCCCCATAAATTGATTATCATCTTCTTACAAACTGCTCTAGAACTCTTACAGTCTCCTCATAAATCTTTCATAAAATTCCTCAGTATCTACTCCTATATTATATATTGATTTCCATATGCTCAGAAATCTCTCATTACACAACTTGTTTCACCCTTCAATGTGGAGCATCAATATAGGATTGGGTCCTTTTGATCAGTGATATGGAATTTTGTGACAGAGTCTTCCTTGATCAGTCACGTCAGCTCCTCATGCATCCGTATTTGGTATTTATGTTGTCATATTGGTGCATTCAGATTTGAATAAAATAAATATATAAATTATTTTATCTTCCCCCATTAGAATGATATTGATGTCTCTTAAATAAGAAGTGAAAAGATGTGAATGTGAACAGTTGCCCTCCCGACATGAGATCACATCCCATATGAAAAGATAACTAATGATTAGTTAATTAATGTAAGCATCTATTATCTTTCCTTGGCCATGAATGTGGGAATGCTTTTGCATGTATCGCTTGTTATTGATGAGTATATTTACTTAATAATTATAATCCGATATTCATAATTAATCATATGACCAGTCTTTGGGTTTGATAAGGCATATCGATTGGTTTGATGCTGCCAACTACAATGTTAATTTATACTTTACCAAGTTGATTATTCTTTTCATCTTATAGATGTCATCTTAGGGAATATATTGGTTTATTAGTCAGATCGTTCTCAGTGATGATATTAACCTTCATTTCTCTTAGTTCCTCTTGGTGTGTTCTGAATAATACCTGACCTCATCATGAAGAAATTGTACCTCTTCATGGTAATTGATGTTTATTATCCATATATTTTGATTCGTGTTTTCCTAGCATTCCTCCCCATTGACAAATGAGAGTTGGTTCCTAATATATCTCTACCCCTCGATCGAATGGTTGCTTGGGAGGGATCACATCTCTTCTAATATCCATCGCACCTTTTAATTATTTATCAATTGGATATCAATCATCGTTTACCTCCTTGACTAAGTCAAATCTAACTAGTTTTGATTACATTGTTGACTTGTTAATATTCCAATGTTGTTTATTGTCCTCTACTACCTCATGTTTGCTAATATATAACATTCATTTTGAAACGTATGTATTCTTCTGTTCATGATACACTGCCTTGTGAATCCACTCTTGCTGAATATCATTGTCTATTGTTGAGGAGACAACCTCTAACACCAACAGTTTGCTTAATATTTGATATAATAATTAACTTTATTTATTGATCAAAATGAGTGCTATTGTATTATATATTGCTTTTTTTATTATTGAATATTTGTTTTCTAAACTTATTTATTATTATATTTGTTTGTAATTACATTGTTATGGGAATGAATGTTTACTTATTAATTAATTATTGAATGTCAGGCACTTGAGAATGAACCCTACAATATTTCAAAGCCCATCTCTAGTTGCTAAGTCATTTATATTATTGTTGTTCTTGGGAAATCAAAGCAACAGATGTGATGAGACACTAGATATATGGTTGAATGGAGTATAAATGTATAAAAATATGGAAAACGCTTTTGTATGCAACATGAACAAAGACTAGGATGAATAATTTGCTCAAATTAGGTGCATAATAAATGATTAACATTCTTTCAAAAAATTGAACAGACTTCCCTTTATGTGAACCATAGAGTATAGTCTGACTGATTAATAATAAATGCAAGAGAAAGGTCCATATCTAGATCATGTTACCTTTGTGTCTATTCTGACTGATGCAAAAGGATGTTACCACAATCTTTTAAGTAATGCAGCTCTAGTGTCAAATAATGCAATGCTTTGATGTTATGATTCAAAGAATTTGTATTGCACCCATAGTAGAACATTTGCTATGATAAAAATAAGATATTATTTGTTACTTTTCAATATGAATACAAAACAAAATTGCTATTGATTATTTTTTCAAAACTTAACCTACTTAAAATGACTTTTTATTTTAAGTGGAAATTTTGTTTATGACCTTGTTTGAGATTTGTTTGTCTGATGCAAAAATAAAGATTCCCTAATAAGATATAAATTTCTCTTGCCTCCAATGACTTTTACTTTAGGTTGGATTTTTGTCAAGGCCCATTTTGAAATATGTTTTTGTTGCAAAAGTAAAGATTCCCTAATAGGATATAAACTTCTCTTGCTTCCAATGACTTTTACTTTAGGTTAGAGTTTTGTCAAGGACCTTTTTGAAATCGGTTTATCTGTTATAAAATTAAAGACTCATTAATAGCCCTATCCTTTCTATTTCCATGGGAATTTATTTTTCGTTTACAAGCCTTTCTAGAAAATTCAATCCATAATTTGTGCTTCGTTAATTTGTTGAACCTGTAATTTTTTTTCCTTTTAAAAACTAAATTATAGATTCTATGAGCTAGAAGATTACGGTTTAGTGGTTCACCAATATAATTCGACTATTCCAAAGGGCATGAGTGGAGTGACTGGTTAAGATAGCTTATTCTTTGCATAAAATTTGTTAGGGGTCAAAAATAGATTGCCTTGATAGGAAGGTTGGTTATTCCTTGAGGTCATGTTTTCTAATAGCCTAAAGAATGATCAACAGGCCAAGACCATTCTTTAAGATTTGTGTCTCATTTTTTTTTGCATTTTTTTAGTTTATGTTTTATTTAAGAATTTATTAATTTTGATCTTAACATTAAATTTAAAAATCATAATTATGAAAATAAATTTTAACCCCCTTCCTTCGCCTCACAATATAAGCCCCTTTCCTTCACCCCAACTCCTTTTTTACCCCAACTTGGCAGTAAATAAGACCAAGGCAAGGCATACGGGTCTTGAGTTAGGTCACTGGGATACTCTAGAGGTAAAAAAGAGACCATCTTCCTAAATGTTTTATGAATATTTAAAAAAAGGTATCAATTGTTACTAAAATAATACATAATCGATAAGTATAAATAACCCTCGCAACATAAGGCCCCTTCCTTCGCCTCAACTCCTTTTTGACCCTCACTTGGCAACAAGTAAGACCAAGCTAAGGCAAACAGGTGTTGGTCTAGGTCGTAGGGAAAATATCTTTAGTTTAAAAAAAAATATAGTCCCACACTTCTTAATAGGCGAAGACCATTTCTTTAAGGTTTGTGTCTCGTTTTCTTTGCATTTTTTTTAGTTTACGTTTTATTTAAGAATTTATTTATTTTGATCTCAACACTAAATTTACAAATCACAATTTGAAAATAAATTTTATCCCCTTACTTTCGCCTCAACTCCTTGACCCCAACTTGGTAGTAAGACCAAGGTAAGGAAGACAAACATTGGGCTGGGTCACAAAGATACTCTAGAGGTAAAAAAAACATAAACCTCCTTCTTAAATGTTCTATGAATATTTAAAAAAAAGTATGAATTGTTACTAAAATAATACACAATCGATAATTATAAATAACCCTCGCAATATAAACCCCCTTCTTTCGCCTCAACTCCTTCCTGACCCCAACTTGGCAGTAAATAAGACCAAGTTAAGGTGGACATGCATTGGTCTGAGTCGTGGGAAATGCCTCTAATTAAAAAAAAAACATAGTCCCCCCTTAATAGGTGAAGACTATTTTCTTTAAGGTTTGTGTCTCGTTTTCTTTTCATTTTTATTTTAGTTTACGTTTTTATTTAAGAATTTATTTATTTTGATCTCAACACTAAATATAAAAATCACAATTTTGAAAATAAATTCTACCCCCTTTCTTTCACTTGATCTCCTTCTTAACCCAAACTTGGCAGTAAGTAAGACCAAGGTAAGGCAGACGGGCCTTGGGCTGAGTCATGGGGATACTGTATAGGTAAAAATAAAAAACATAAACCCCCTTCCTATATGTTTTATGAATATTTTTTAAAAAAGTATGAATTGTTATTAAAATAATACACAATCGATAATTATAAATAACCCTCGCAACATAAGGCCCTTTCCTTCTCCTCAACTCTTTTCTGACCCCAACTTGGCAGTAAGTAAGACCAAGGTAAGACAGACAAGCATTGGTCTGGGTCGTTGGAAAAATGCCTCTAATTTAGAAAAAACATAGTCCCCCCCTTCTTAATAGGCTAAGACCATTTTTTTAAGGTTTGTGTCTCATTTTATTTGCATTTTTTTTTAGTTTACGTTTTATTTAAGAAATTTATTTTGATCTCAACACTAAATTTAGAAATCACAATTTTGAAAATAAAGTTTATCCTCTTACTTTCGTCTCAACTCCTTCTTGACCCCAACGTGGCAGTAAGTAAGACCAAGGTAAGACAAATAGACCTTGGGCTAGGTCAAGGGGATACTCTATAGGTAAAAAAAACATAAGCCCCCTTCCTAAATGTTTTATGAATATTTTAAAAAAAAATATGAATTGTTATTAAAATAATGCATAATCAATAATTATAAATAACCTTCGCAACATAAGCCCCCTTCCTTCACTTCAACTCTTTCCCGACCCCAACTTGGTTGTAAGGAAGACTAAGGTAAGGTAAACATGCATTGGTGTAGGTCAGGGAGAATGCTTCTAATTTAAAAGAAAACATAGTTCCCCCCTTTCTTAATAGGCGAAGACCATTTTATTTAAAGTTTGTGTCTCATTTTTTCTTTGCATTTTTTTTTAGTTTACATTTTTATTTAAAAATTTATTTATTTTGATATCAACACTAAATATAAAAATCACAATTTTTTAAAAATAAATTCTACCCCCTTTCTTTCGCCTGAGCTCCTTCTTGACCCCAACTTGGCCGTAAGTAAGACCAAGGTAAGGCAGACGGACCTTGGGATGGGTCACCGGGATACTGTAGAAGTAAAATTAAAAATATAAGCCCCCTTCCTAAATGTTTTATGAATATTTAAAAAAAAAGTATGAATTGCTACTAAAATAATGCACAATCGATAATTATAAATAACCCTCGCAACATAAGCCCCCTTCTTTTGCCTCAACTCCTTCCTGACCCGAATTTGACAGTAAGTGAGACCAAGGTAAGACGAACATGCGTTGGTCTAGATCATGGGGAATGCCTCTAATTTTAAAAAAATAAAATAATCCCCTCTTCTTAATAGTTGAATACCATTTCTTTAAAGTTTGTGTCTCGTTTTCTTTGCATTTTTTTAGTTTACATTTTATTTAAGAATTTATTTATTTTGATCTCAACACTAAATTTAAAAATCACAATTTTGAAAATAAATTTTACCCATTTACTTTCATCTCAGCTCCTTCTTGACCCCAACTTGACAATAAGTAAGACCAAGGTAAGGCAAACGGACCTTAGGTTGGGTCATGGGGATACTTTAGAGGTAAAAAAAAATATAAGCCCCCTTCCTAAATGTTTTATAAATATTTTTTAAAAAAGTATGAATTGTTACTAAAAATATGCACAATCGATAATTATAAATAACCATCACAACATAAGCCCCCTTCCTTTGCATCAACTCCTTCATGGCCCCAACTTGGCAGTAAGACCGACCAAAGTAAGACAAACATACGTTGGTTTGGGTCGTTGGAAAAATGCCTCTAATTTTAAAAAAAACATAGTCCCCCCTTTCTTAATAGGCCAAGTATATTTCTTTAAGGTTTGTGTCTTGTTTTATTTGCATTTTTTTTAGTTTACATTTTATTTAAGAATTTATTTTGATCTCAACATTAAATTTAAAAATCACAATTTTGAAAATAAAGTTTATCCTCTTACTTTCGTGTTAGCTCCTTGACCTCAACTTGGCAGTAAGTAAGACCAAGGTAAGATAGATGGACCATGGGCTGGGTCATGGATTTACTCTAAAGGTAAAAAAAAAACATAAGCCCCCTTCCTAAATGTTTTATGGATATTTTTTTTAAAAGTATGAACTATTACTAAAAAATGCATAATCAGTAATTATAAATAACCTTCACAACATAAGCCCCCTCCCTTTGTGTCAACTCTTTTCTAACTCCAACTTGGTTGTAAGTAAAACCAAGGTAAGGCGGACAGGCATTGGTCTAGGTCATGGGGAATGCCTCTAATTTAAAAAAAACATAGTCTTCCCCTTTCTTAATAGGTGAAGACCATTTTCTTTAAAGTTTTTGTCTCGTTTTCTTTGCATTTTATATTTAGTTTATCTTTTTATTTAAAAATTTAGATATTTTGATCTCAACACTAAATATAAAAAATCACAATTTTGAAAATAAATTCTACCCCCTTCTTTCGCCTGAGCTCCTTCTTGACCCCAACTTGGCAGTACGTAAGACCAAGGTAAGGCAGACAGACCTTGGGCTGGGTCACGGGGATATTGTAGAGGTAAAAATAAAAAACATAAGCCCCCTTCCTAAATGTTTTATGAATATTAAAAAAAAAGTATGAATTATTACTAAAATAATACACAATCGATTATTATAAATAACCCTTGCAACGTAAGCCCCCTTCCTTTGCCTCA
The DNA here is from genome assembly GCF_030272615.1 of Cryptomeria japonica. Taxonomy (NCBI): domain Eukaryota; kingdom Viridiplantae; phylum Streptophyta; class Pinopsida; order Cupressales; family Cupressaceae; genus Cryptomeria; species Cryptomeria japonica. The sequence goes on along the minus strand of NC_081411.1, from coordinate 602,953,316 downwards.
AGTCCTTCTTGATTTCAACTTGATAGTAAGTAAGACCAAGGTAAGATGAACATGCGTTGGTCAGGGTCGTGGGGAACGCCTTTAATTTAAAAAAAAAACATAATCCCCCCTTCTTAATAGGTGAATAACATTTCTTTCAAGTTTGTGTCTTATTTTCTTTGCATTTTTTTAGTTTATATTTTATTTAAAAATTTATTTATTTTAATCTCAACACTAAATTTAAAAATCACAATTTTGAAAATAAAGTTTTACCCTCTTACTTTCGTCTCAACTCCTTCTTGAGCCCAACTTGGCAATAAGTAAGACCAAGGTAAGGTAGACGGATCTTGGGCTGGGTCACAGAGATACTCTAGTGGTAAAGAAAAAAACATAAGTCCGCTTCCTAAATGTTTTATGAATATTTTTTAAAAAAATATAAATTGTTACTAAAATAATGCATAATCGATAATTATAAATAACATTCGCAACATAAGCCCCTCTTTTTGCCTCAACTCCTTTCTGACCCCAACTTGGTTGTAAGTAAGAACAAATTAAGGCAGGCAAGCATTGGTCTGGGTCATGGGGAATGCCTCTAATTTAAAAAAAAATAGTCACCTCTTTCTTAATAGGTGAAGACCATTTTTCTTTAAGGTTTGTGTCTCGTTTTCTTTGCATTTTTTTAAGTTTACGTTTTTATTTAAATATTTATTTATTTTGATCTCAACATTAAATATAAAAATCACAATTTTGAAAATAAATTCTACCCCTCTTTTCTTTCCCCTGAGCTCCTTCTTGACCCCAACTTGGCAGTAAGTAAGACCAAGGTAAGGTAGATGGACCTTGGGCTGGGTCACGAGGATACTATAGAGATAAAAATAAAAAACATAAGCCCCCTTCCTAAATGTTTTATGAATATTTAAAAAAAAAGTATGAATTGTTACTAAAATAATAAACAATCGATAATTATAAATAACCCTCGCAACATAAGCTCCCTTCCTTCAACTCAACTCCTTCTTGACCCCAACTTGGCAGTAAGTAAGACCAAGGTAAGGCGGACAAGCGTTGGTCTGAGTCGTGGGGAATGCCTTTAATTTAAAAAAAAACATAGTCCCCGTTTATTAATAGGCGAAGACCATTTTTCTTTAAAGTTTGGGTCTCGTTTTTTGTGCATTTTTTTTAGTTTACATTTTATTTAAGAATTTATTTATTTTGATCTCAACACTAAATTTAAAAATCATAATTTTGAAAATAAATTTTACCCTTTTACTTTCACCTCAGCTCCTTCTTGACCCCAACTTGGCAATAAGTAAGACCAAGGTAAGGCAGACGGACCTTGGGCTAGGTCAAGGGGTTACTCTAGAGGTGAAAAAAAACAAAAACCCCCTTCCTGAATTTTTTATGAATATTTAAAAAAAAAGTATGAATTGTTACTAAAATAATGCACAATCAATTATTATAAATAACCATCACAACATAAGCCCCCTTCTTTCGCCTCAACTCCTTCCTGACCCCAACTTGGTAGTAAGTAAGACCAAGGTAAGGCGGACAAGTGCTGGTCTGTGTCATAGGAAAAACGTCTCTAATTTAAAAAGAAATATAGTCCCCCCTTCTTAATAGGCCAAAACCATTTTTTTAAGGTTTGTGTCTCATTTTATTTGCATTTTTTTTTATAGGTAATAGGCTAAGGGCACTAGTAGGAAAAAACCAAGGCAACAAAACCTCGAGTCTAGCCCAAGAAAGATTGACTTCCTAGAAAAATATACAGAATCCTTTGATGGTATTTGTACCTTACATTGCTTGGCAATTTTGTCGTTGAAATAAAAATCGTAAAAAATTATACAAATGTTGTGGAATTTTGAAAGTTCTGAAAGCATTATATTCGCTTTCTAATTTTGATCCTGAGGTGTGGCTTAAAACATACAATCATTTCTTCCTGGTATCCTTGCCCTACAAAACAAACCTACCACCCCAAAAACACAAAACATGTAGTCAAAAATTTGGAATACATGTTAAATTAACATGTCAACATATGTTAGTCTGAGATCAAGCAACAATTTGGTGAATAAAGGAAATTGGACCACCCTAGTATAGTGGGTGATATAGTGATAATAAAAAAATGCTCTAATCAGAGATTTTAATTTTAGAGTTTATCCTAGGACATTTTTTAGGAGAATTATAAAATTTAGAATATGATTCATAGACCACTTGTCCACAAAATGATAGATACAAAGCATATAACTACATGTGAATATAATCCTTGTATTTCATCTATCATAGGTAACCCCATCTATACAATTCTTAGTTTTAAACAAAGGAAAGATCATTCCTACATTTAACAACAGTTTGATTATTAAGAAAACATTAATACGGGGTAGAAACCATAGTTGTCTATACTGCCTAATCAGAATTGAAATTGAAGTAGACACAACCAAAAATAAGATTTGAACGAAGCATGTTTTGTCCATATTAATCAGTGGACTCAAACAAACCGAAAAGCCCATACTAAGTCTAAATAACATAGACTAATAGATTAAAAAGACCTCTATAATAACTATACTATAACCTAGATCACACCAAAGTAAAGAGTAATATAACATAATAACAACGTACAAGGTGGTAGAATCTGAATGTCACTAGATCGAACAAAATTTTGGGTCCTCAAGGGGGCAACGTGGTGAGAGTTTTTCCTCTTGTCCTTTGGGAGTCTGGGATTATAGGCCCCCCATCCAACTCAATACCCTATAAGTTCAGGTAATCCTCAAACCAGGAGTCCTTGCTTGGAGCGCAAAGGTGAAAAAGGCAAAAGAGGAACTCAAGGCTCCTACAAATTTCTTCAGTTTTGGCATTGAAGGTGGTTGGATCTTCAATAACCAGAATATGCTTCCTGGGCACTGGGTTGTAATTAATGATCAAGATGTCATAATGCCTAGGCCTTGGGATGGTCAGTTCATCACTAATATTGACAAGAACCTTCTCCATCTCCCCCAGAATGGATGCTTTGAAGACATCCTTGCATAGGGTAGTCGTAACCTCTCTGTCCTTCACAAAATACATTGTCACAACTAGGAACATGGCCGCTATATCCTGGTTGGCCCTAGTGTGGTCATCATTAATGAGATATTGATGCCCTAGAACTCTTTCGACTGTGTAAATCACCACGTCAAGAGGGAGACAAATAATTCTTCTCAACCTATCCTTCATGATCTCCTCACAGAAGGCCATCTATCTTTTAAAACTTTTCAATCTAACTAGGTATCCATGGATGGAATTCACTTCTGATAAGCTTGAGAAAATTGAAAAGGTCTATCTATGAATTATTATTTAATAAGGGGAGAATTAATGCATTTGCAATAATGAGGGCTAGGAGTAATGATATTATGACACATAGATCATTTTCTTAAGATTTCGGGTGATATGCCAATGCAATTAAGATTTGAAATTATTGTTATGATAGAGCTTTCTTGTCGATCACAGAGTCACGTAATCATTAAAGATCAAGATAGTAACTGCATACTAATACTTATGCCTACCAATAACTTAAGCATATGATTTATATGTTAGACACCCTCGAAGAAAGGGGAGGGGAACACATAGTTAAAAACATCCCACTAAATAAGGCTGAATCTTAGGATAAGGCTAACTTTTCAAAGTTAATGAGGATGATGATCCAAACCCCCTCTTAGTTTAAAAAAGGTTAATAAAACTAACCTTATGCCTACCAATAACTTAAGTGTATGATTTATGTGTTAGACACCCTCGAAGAAAGGGGAGGGGAACACATAGTTGAAAACATCCCAATAAATAAGGCTGAATCTTAGGATAAGGCTATTTTTTAAGAGTTAATGAGGATGATGATCCAAACCCCCTCTTAGTTTAAAAAAGGTTAATAAAACTAAAGGTTATAATTCTAGCTAAAATTTGAATTTGAAGGATACATCAAGGGATAATGATAAGTTTAGGGATGGTGGCCTGACATAATGTTGATGAAGGAGTAGCCATACGCACCTTTATTTGCTAGTTGATCCATTCTAGAGTTACCTTCTCTATAAATATGGTTAAAGGTAATTTCATCCAAGGATTGAATATCAATCATGATGTTTGAAAGGGTAGCATTGAGTTTCCAATTAGGCATATTTCTTTTTTTGAGGGCATTAATAATGATAGTCAAGTCCCCTTCTATGTTGTTCTTTCTTGTTTTTCAAGATTTTGCATAATTTTATACCTTCATGTAGAGCTCTTAGTTCAGCTTCATTGTTGGAGCTTATACCCATTGGTGAGGCTTGGGCTGAAATTTCCCCCCCTTTCAAATTGTGTATACAACATCCAATTCCTGCAATACTAGGATTTCCTCTGGAAGCCCCATCAAAGTTGAGCTTAATCCAACCATCTTTAGGGGGGTCCACTTGCACTCTTTACATTTTTGTTGGTTGATGGATGACCCATCTCCAACATATGGGGGAATTTTCAGACCAATCCATTTTAGTCTCATTTTCCCATCCCATTCAGTCATTTCCAAATTTTTATGACCCTTCATAGAGTGACAGTTGATTAATTCAATTATGGCTGCCTCAACCTTATTTGTTAGTTGAGGCCAGTCCATCTTGCAATCTTTAAAGATCCTCCTGTTCCTTTCTTTTCAAATCTCCCAAATCAATAATGAGGGAGCTATAACCCATAAACCCTCATATATACAACTTTTGTTTTTGATCGGCCATGCTTGGAGCATGGCTAGGACTGAATCAGGGATGGGGGCATACCAATTCATCTGCTTTTTAAGCCAACCCCAACAATTGTGGGAGTAGTCACAAGTCACCAATAGATGGTCGGTGGTTTCCTCCATCTTCTCACAGAGAGGGCATCTACTTGGTCCCTCAAAACCCATTCTTCCAAATGTGGAAGCTATCAGGATTCTATCCTATAGTGCTAGCCAAGCAAATAACCCAGCTTTGGGAAGGCATCTTTTATCCCATCATAGTTTTAGTGGGATGTTCATATCTTTGATTTGACCTTTTCTAATGAGTTCATTGTAGCCTTCTTTTGTGCTATATTTGTTGTTCTTAGATCCATCCCATGCTAATCCATCCTTTTTTTGACTAAAAGAGATTTTTCTTGAAGCCAATGTCACTTCCAGTACTTTTCACTCATTAGGTGGGAGATCTAAGTTTCCTAAGGATCTCCACTTCCATCTTTTAATGCCATTGACAGATATTTCCTTTGTATAGTCTGAAACCTTATCTCCCCACCGTCTCTCTAGGATTGTTTTGGCAATATCAAATTTATGTTCTTTAATGATTGCAAGGTAGCCTCCCCAAGAATCCATCCAAAATAATGCTTTCTCTCCATTTCCTAGATTCCATGTAAGCTTATATGATATGATTTCCTTACAGTACATCATGGAATTCCAAATTCTTGAACCCTTAGGGGAGGAAGAAATTCTAAAGATGCTGATTGGATCAAAATTTTGGAGGTATTTGTTATAAAGTAATTTAGCCCACTTTAAATAGGGGTTATTATACATTCTCTAAACCAAGTTTACCCCTAGGGCCTTGCTCTGGAGAATTATGTCTTTTAACCCCAACCCCCCTTTTTCTTTTGATTTACAAATTGTATCCCATGCCACTAGGGGCATTCTAAATTTTTCATTGGCTCCTTACCAAAAGAAGGTCCTTAGGTGTTTGTTCATTTCATTCTTTTTGATATAGGTAGGTCAATATAGGAGAGTTGGTATATGGGCATGATAGATAGAACTGATTTTATCATAGTTGTTTTGCTAGCTGAGGAAAGCCACCTTCCTTTCCAAGTATCTATTCTTTTTTATAATTTTTGTTAGAATTTGGTCCCATAAATTTGAGGATCTACATCCCTTATCCAAGGGTATACCTAGGTATTTGCAGGGTAGATTACCTTTATTGAAATTGAGGATGTTTCTTATATTATTTGCTAGTTTTTCTTCTGTGTTGAAAGAAGAATATATTTGACTTTAGGGTATTGATTTCTTCGCCAGAAGCCAATGACTATGTGTTTAGAATTTGTTTGATAGATTTGGCTTCTAGCATGTCACTATGTCCAAAGAGCATAATGTCATCTACAAATTGTTGGTGTGTGGTGGCTTCAAGTCCACTGGTAATTTTGATGCCCTGGATAGATGACTTCTCCTTGGCCCTATTGAACAGTCTACCTAGAGATTCAACCATTAAAATGAAGAGAAAGGGAGATATAGGGTCCCCTTGCCTGAGCCCTCTAAAGATGTCAAAAAATCCCACAAGAGATCCATTTACAAGAATTGACATTCTGGGTGTGGAAATACATTTGTAAATAAGGTTGATCCATTGTTTTGCAAAGCCAAAGGCTTCTAGGCATTTGCATAAGAAATGCCAATCTACCTTGTCGTAGGCTTTTTTGATGTCTCACTTAATAAGCATACTTGATTCTTTATTAGTCTGTACTAAGTGTATTGCTTCTTGGGCAATGATGATTCCATCATAGATTGAGCGACCTAGCATGAATCTAGTTTGTTCCTCACTGATCAGCCTGGGAAGAAACTTATGTAATCTATTTGCAATTGTTTTTGTTAGTAGTTTGTATAATGTGTTACAAAGGGTTATAGGTCTAAAGTCTTCAAAGCACTCAACTTTCTATTTTTTTTGTATTAGGGCTATAAATGTATTGTTTAGTTCCTTTAGGATTTTTCCAGAGTTTCTTATTCCTTCTAATGCGCCAGTGACCTCATCACCAATAAAGTTCTAGCATTGCTGGTAAAAAGAAGCTAGGAAACCATCAAGTCCGGGGGCTTTGTCCAGGTTCATCTGGAAAAGTGTTTTCTCAATTTCTTCCTTAGTGAATTTTGCATTTAGAAACTGATTCTTCTCTTTGTTTATTAGCTTTGGGATACAGTTGAGGACCTTGTTCCTAGATGCTAATCTTGATCCTTCCAGGTTATTAAAGATGATGTCAAAGTAATAAATTGCTTCTTTGACAATGGCATCCGTATTGTTGCTAAGATTACCAAATTTACTCTTAATGTTGGTAATTTTATTTATTATTCCTTTCTTCTTGGTACTATTGTGCAATAATTTGGTATTTTTGTCCCCTAATTCTAGCCAGTGTTCACTTGACTTTTGTTACTAGAAAATTTCTTCTCTGACCAAAATTTCTTCATATTCTGTTAATAGGGATCTTTCTTTACGATAGAGGTAATTTTCCATACCCTTCCTAATAACCTCTTCATTTATTTCTTTTAAAGCTTCTTCTATTTCAATTTTTTTGCTAAAGATATTTCCAAAATGGTTCTTATTCCAAGCTATTAAATTTTGTTTTATTATTTTTAATTGGGTAACTATCTGGAAGGATTTGGAACCTGTTGCTTTGGATTCCTTCCACCATTTTTCTATTAGTTTTAAGATTTTTTCATCTCTTAGCCAAATTAGCTCAAATCTAAATGGGCTCTGGGTATTAGGGATGACTTCTAAGATGTTGAGCTGGACTGGAAAGTGGTCTAATCCAGATAATGGCAGGATATTTTCTTCAAAGGTGTTCAAAATGTTGGCCAAATTTCTTCGTAAGAAAAATCTATCCAATTTTTCTGCAATATTGCAGAATCCTTTTCTCCTATTATTCCAAGTAAAAGAGTTCATCTCAGTTTTGACTTCCATTAGATTGCTATTTATAATCCATTCTCTAAAATCTATGGTGGCTTAGGAAACTTTATTAAAAGCCCCCATTTCTCCAAAGGATCCGCTATGGCATTGAAATCCCCTCCTATAATACACAAATGATTTGGTTCTGAATGGGCCCATACATAATTATCAGGAGGAATTTTAAATTACTCTTGTTACTATTAACCCTTCCACACATCCAATTGGGAGACTTATATATTGATTCAAAGGAGACTATCCTAGGGTCCCATATTATAGCTAATCACCTAGAAGCCCCCAAGGGTGGGAACCCCACTACTTCTCTTATCCCTAATTTATTGTTAAATGTTTCTAAGTCATCCTTATTTAATTTTGATTCTTGTATTAAAATTTATTTTGGGATAAATTTTGTTATGCAACGTTTAATGATTCACTACTTGTTAGGGGCATTTAGGCCCCTAACATTCCACGTAAAGAGCCTCATTTCTCCTTGGGAAGGACCTTCCCCTTCCCTGCATAAAAAAATATTTGTCAATTTAATTTGGCCTTTTGCCTTACTTGCTTGGTTGAGAAGCTTTGATATGGGTTTCCTACCCCTTATTTTAATTTCTTTGGCGCAATTTGGGGAACCAATATCTTCTAGGATGGCTAATCCTAGGTTACCATTTTCTAATTCCTTTTCTGTTTCCATGATAACAATAACCTTCTGAACTGCATCCACTATAATATATTTCTTCAAGAGCCCTAACATAAGAAGCCTTTTTTGATAAGCTAGTTCATCATCATCAACAACTTCTTCTATGAAAGTATCCATCAGATCATTAACTGTTTCATTGCCCACATAATCTAGGATGATCTTATTTTTTAATTCAATTCTCTTTAAATGTTCCTCCTCAGTTTCCTTGGTTTCCATACTTAGGGGGTCTTTAAGTTGTGAATCTGGACAAGCTTTATCGCTCATAACAAAAGGCTGGCAATCCTTGCCATCTGTCTGTCCGATATCCCCTCCATTAATTGCCATTTCTGATTTCTCCCTGGAAGAACCCTCTGTGCACCATTCCAAGAGGGTAAGCTCTTCAATGAGAGGGACAGGGGTGTCTATATCCATAAGTGAGGGTGCTAAAATATGCCACCATCTCCGTAGGCAATTTCCTCTTCCTCTAATTCCTGAATCAGACTTTCCTTTTCCTTCCTACCCATTGTATTCTTTCTCAGGTCCGATTTATCTATGATAGCCTCCTCCTTCAGGATTGAGAGTTAAGACAATCTTATCCTTAGGGGGTAAAGATGGACTCGTTTTTACTAGTTTAGGGTTGGGAAGGGTGAGATCTGGAAAGATAACTTCCTTTGAATCCACTTTGCCCTTAAATAATTCCGGTTTAACCAAATACAAAGAGTGATTTGTTATAACTTTAATAGGCTCAATATTGACAGTTTTGATTGACATTTTAACCATGATCCTGATGGTTGTAGAATCTCTGAAATTTTCTTATAATCCTTCAAAACCCCCAAGTGAGTCACTTATTCTGACAAGGCAATGTTCATGAATAAGCTCTACTGGAAGGTTAGGTAGCTCTACCCACCTTGGGACAAAATGTTCTTCAAAAATCTTAGGGGAAAAATTCAATTGCCATTTAAAAAGGGAGAAACAATATCCTTTAAAGAATCTAGGTTGAAAATTTAGTAAAATTTAGTATTTTATCCCTTAATTTTGATGATTTGCAATGAATAAACATATAATTGTCTTCTAGGGTTGTGATACTTACCTACCCTTTGGTTGTAGAGATCAACCATTGGATAATTTCTTGGGTGGAAATGTCATATCCACACCATTTGCCAAAAAGACCTCATCTTTTGTAATCCTCCCAGATATTGTTTGTATACTGATTACTTATGATAATTGTATTCTGACTTGAGCTGATATGAGAATTGGCTTGCTTCTCAATATTATGATTTTGAGTCTTGTTTGCTAAGTTAATAGCATGAGGAAGGGTCATTGGTGGCTTTGGCAAAGACTCCACATGAATCCTTTTTTTTCCTAGTTTTACCCTATTTGCTCCCGTGGCAATAAAATTTGTAGCATATTGTGTTAGTCCTTGTGGTGGCCACCAATCGTCCTTCCTCACTGGATGGTCCTTGTAGTTTTCCTGTGTCAATCTAGGGTTCCTTTGTTTCCCTGATAGATCAGTATCTACTATGGCAGATGCAGAGATATCTTTATTTATTGTAAATTTAGATTTATTTTGGCTGATTGGGGGGGGCCTTGGAACCCTAGCCGCGTCCTTGTAGGTTTGATTCAAAGTAATTGGGATTGAATTTGCACCCATAGCACAAGATTGCATAGATGATAGGGCTCCAAATCAGTTCGCTGATCCCACCTTGTTCTTGTGGGCATTCTGTAAAAATGAATTAGCTTGCCATGGGGATTTCCTCTTTGTCCCATGATTTCTTTTTGGGCGAAGGATGGACTTCGCAGCTGGATGCGAATTCCAGATCGCTAATTTCTGTTTACCACTATTCATGGTTTGGGTGAACTTTTGCAAAGCCATATATTTGATTTTCATTTTCATTTTGTTTAATTTACATTTTATTTAAGAATTTATTTATTTTGATCTCAGCACTAAATTTAAAAATCACAATTTTGAAAATAAAGTTTACCCTCTTACTTTCGTCTCAGCTCCTTCTTGACCCCAATTTGGCTGTAAGAACAAGGTAAAGTAGACGGGCCTTGGGCTGGGTCACGGGAATACTCTAGAAGTTAAAATAAAAAATATAAGCCCCTTCCTAAATGTTTTATGAATATTTAAAAAGAAAAGTATGAATTGTTACTAAAATAATGTACGATCGATAATTATAAATAACCCTCGCAACATAAGCCCCCGTCCTTCACCTCAACTCCTTGTTGACCCCAACTTGGCAATAAATAAGACCAAGGTAAGGTAGATAGGTGTTGGTCTGGGTCATAGGGAATGCATCTAATTTTTTTAAAAAAAATAGTACCCCCTCTTCTTAATAGGTGAAGACCATTTTTCTTTAAGTTTTGTGTCTCATTTTCTATGCATTTTTTTTAGTTTACGTTTTTATTTAAGAATTTATTTATTTTGATCCCAACACTAAATATAAATATAACAATTTTGAAAATAAATTCTACCCCCTTTATTTCGCCTGAGCTCATTCTTGACCCCAACTTGGTAGTAAGTAAGACCAAGGTAAGGCAGACGAGCGTTGGGTTGGGTCATGGGGATACTCTAGAGGTAAAAATAAAAAACATAAGCCCCCTTCCTAAATGTTTTATGAATATTTTTAAAAAAAGTATGAATTGTTACTAAAATAATGCATAATTGATAATTATAAATAACCCTTGCAACATAAGCCCCCTTACTTCACCTTAATTCCTTTCTAACCCTAGCTTGGTAGTAAGTAAGACCAAGGTAAGGCAGATAGGCATTGGTCTGGGTCATGGGGAATGCCTCTAATTTAAAAAACACATAGTCCTCTCACTTCTTAATAGGCAAAGACCATTTCTTTAAGGTTTGTGTCTCATTTTCTTTGCATTTTTTTTTAGTTTACATTTTCTTTAAGAATTTATTTATTTTGATCTCAACACTAAATTTAAAAATCACAATTTTGAAAATAAATTTTACCCCTTTACTTTTGCCTCAGCTCCTTCTTGACCCCAACTTGGCAGTAAGTAAGACCAAGGTAAGGCAGACAAACTTTGGGTTGGGAGGAAGATACTCTAGAGGTGAAAAAAAAACATGATGCCCCTTCCTAAATGTTTTATGAATATTCAAAAAAAAAGTATGAATTGTTACTAAAATAATGCACAACCGCTAATTATAAATAACCATCGCAACTCTTTCCTGACCCCAACTTGGTAGTAAGTAAGACCAAGGTAAGGTGGATAGGCATTGGTCTAGGTCGTAGGGAGTGCCTCTAATTTAATTAAAAAAATATAGTCCCCCCTTTCTTAATAGGCCAAAACCTTTTTTTAAAGGTTTGTGTCTCATTTTGTTTGCATTTTTTAGTTTACATTTTATTGAAGAATTTATTTATGTTGATCTCAACACTAAATTTACAAATCACAATTTTGAAAATAAATTCTACCCCCTTTCTTTCACCTGAGCTCCTTCTTGACCCCAACCTGGCAGTAAGTAAGACCAAGGTAAGGCAGACAGGCCTTGGACTGGGTCACAGGGATACTCTAAAGGTAAAAATAAAAAAACATAAGCCCCTTCTTAAATGTTTTATGAATATATATATATAAATAATAATTCATAATAATGCACAATTGATAATTATAAATAACCTTAGCAACATAAGCCCCCTTCCTTTGCTTCAACTCCTTGTTGACCCCAGCTTGGCAGTAAGTAAGACTAAGGTAAGGCAGACAGGTGTTGGTCTAGGTCATTGGGAATGCCTCTAATTTAAAAAAAAATATCTTCCCTGCCTTCCTAATAGGTCAAGACCATTTCTTTAAGGTTGGTGTCTTGTTTTCTTTGAATTTGTTTTTAGTTTATGTTTTATTTAAAAATTTATTTATTTTGATCTAAACACTAAATTTAAAAAATCATAATTTTGAAAATAAAATTTTAGCCCCCTTCCTTCACCTCACAACATAACCTCCCTTCCTTCACCTCAACTCCTTTTTTACCCCAGCTTGGTAGTAAGCAAGACCAAGGTAAGGTAGACAGACCTTGGGCTAGGTCACAGGGATACTCCAGAGGTGAAAAAAAAGAAGCCCCCTTCCTAAATTTTCTATGAATATTTAAAAAATAAGTATGAATTGTTACTAAAATAATGCACAATGGATAATTATAAATAACTCTTGCAACATAGGCTCCTTTTTTTCTTCGCCTCAACTTCTTCCTAACCCCAACTTGACAATAAGTAAAACTAAGGTAAGGCGGATAGGCGTTGAGCTGGGTCGTGGGGAATACCTCTAATTTTTTTTAAAAAATATAAGCCCCCTTCTTAATAGGCAAAGATCATTTCTTTAAGGTTTGTGTCTCGTTTTCTTTGATTTTTTTCTAGTTTATGTTTTATTTAAAAATTTATTAATTTTGATCTCAACACCAAATTTTAAAATTACAATTCTGAAAATAAATTTTAGCCCCTTCTTTCGCCTCACAACATAAGCCCCATTTTTCCGCCTCATCTCCTTTGTGACCCCAACTTGGTGGTAAGTAAGACCAAGGTAAGGTAGATGGGCCTTGGACTCACTATAAAAATATCATTTAGAGAGCATACAAATTTCACCATAATTATTTAAAAACGCATTTTGACTCAACATATTAATACTATATAAATAAAACAAAATATATTGTGTCGTGTCGTGTTGTGTGTAGTATTCTGTGTATTTTTGTGTTGTGTTATTTTGTGGTTGTCTTAGGTCAATTAGAGGAGGCCAAACAAGATTCCACCTTCATGTGGTTGGCCTTGTTAGTAGAGAATGTTTGAAAAAATATTTTTGAAGCTAAAAGAAGTTTGTGTAAATATATTCATTTAAAATAAATAATATTATATGCATGTTAAAATTCTCAAATAAAAAAGAAATTATAGTCCTAATTATAATTAGTTTGTTTATCATTAGTGTAAGAGTTTTATCTCAAACTCTAATAAGAATATACTAGTGATATATAAAACATGACTTTTTTTGTTACAACATCGTAGCATATTGTTTCCCTATTGCCTTTGTGGCATATCACTATGTGTGCCTATGATGTGTGAATAAATAATATTCCATATAGTTCATATTATATGCATGTTGAAATTTTCAAAGTAAATTTAAGAAATTGTGAATTCAAAGGTGAAAATAAAAGTACATTTTAATTATTCATTATAGTTTTGGGTATAATTATTTCATTTATCATTAGTAGTGTAAGAACCTTATCTCAAACACTAAAAAGACCACACTAGTGATATACATGATTTCTTTTTGCTATGACATCTTAGCATATTGTTTCTCTATGACTTTTGTGGCATATCTCTATGACTATGTGAACATGTGACGTATGCATGACTTAACCACTATGTGTACCTATGATGTGTGTAAATAAATTATATTTTATATAGTTTATATTATATGCATATTAAAATTCCCAAAGTAAAAATAAATTGTGATTTTAAAAATTCTCAAAGTAAAATTAAAAAATTGTGAATTCAAAGGTGAAAATAAAAGTACACTTTAATTATTCATCATAGTTCTAGGTATAATTATTACATTTATCATTAGTAGTGTAAGAACCTTATCTCAAACACTAAAAAGAACACACTAGTGATATAAAATATGATTTCTTTTTGTTATGACATCTTAGCATATTGTTTCCCTATGACTTTTGTGGCATATCACTATGTGAATATGGGATGTATGCATGACTTAACCACTGTGTACCTATGACGTGTGTAAATATATTGTCACTTGGTTAGAGGATTTAATGATTAGAACTGTTAGGATCTAACTGCATGTTGTTAGGAGGGAATGTAAGAGGATTTTCATGCTGCAATTGTTAGGAAGACAACAAGTACAAATGATGTTAGTATAACACCTTCTGTGTCTGATAAGATCTACTTCAGAACATTACAACATCAAAAAGACTTCATATCTCAACTCCTCTGATCTTTGCACTATCATAAATACAAAATTCGCTCATCACATCTCACACTATCAAGCTCATGTATATATATCCTTTCATACCTCATCACACAATTAAAATTATCATAAGGTCGACTAGAACCTTATTACAATTATCATAAGGTTTGTATATATATCATTTTACTGATCTGAGTGATTTTCATCACTATAGGTTAACTATGTTTCTTGATCTCTGCCTTGTTGATCAAATCTCATTCATCTAATCAAATCTGCTAGTGCAATCACAAAGTTATCTTCATCTGATAGTCATCAACGTTGCTGCAAAACTGCATTCCTTCATTCTTCATGGATTTCATGTACTGGTTGTCGGTGTGAAACTCTGTTAGTCATTTTGCCAGTTGAAGTCCTATTTATCGGTTCTGATGAATCTTTCTTTGCTTTACTGATTAAGTTTATCTAGTTGAACTGTAGGACTTAGATGACTTGAAGAAACATAGTTGCCATCAATGACAATATACAAAATAGTCATCATACATAAATCTAATTTCTATGCACAATAGACATATACTGGTTGCATCAAACAAATACATATTACATTCCATTACATTACCAATTGACCAAATGATCAAATGCCAACAATCTCTCCCTTTGGCATTGATGGCAACACTTAGGAAAAAAATTGTCAACTAAGTGTGCAACACAAAAAGTAACTATATATAGAATACATGGACTCATACCAGCACATACTCCCCCTTAGTAATTGTTGCAATTAAAAAAATGAAATCATTACTCTCCCTAAATAGTACTTACAAAATTTTGACTCTTAAATTAATTATACTCCCCCTTTGACAACAATGCCAAATAGAATAGTAAAATACATACATTACATCAAAAATTATCATAAAAAACTACATATATATGTTGGCAAATGCACACTCCAATGAGATATTGTAGGTGATTAAAGTTTTTGTCATTTATGGAAACCTTGCAATCCTATGATACCGACAAGACAATTTACCGGCTCCAGCAAAGTCAGACTTTACACCAGCACACAGTCCACCAGCACCCAGGGCAATAGGAATTTTGTTTATAATATATTTTGTAATTTATTGTAAAATCATTATAAGCTAACTTGGAAAGTTGTAAAATGACTCATATATGTATGAGATCATTATAGAACATTTGTAAGGAAGAAGGTAGGCGAAATAAGGTACACCTATTATGCGAATTATAGGTTAAGGGTTTATGTATGAAGCAGAGCTAAAAATGGTACTAGATCTGGCATGGCAGATGCTATTTTGAAGCAGTACAAGACATTGGATTTGAATAATCCATTTTGTAAGTCAGTGAGACTTCTCATTTTATAATTGAGCAATGAGCTCTAGGCACTTGACCTTCCTACATGTGCAGGCCCCTATTATAAGAGTAATATTCACTTATTTGCCAGTAAGCGAATATTGTGGGTCACAAATCCCAACGAGTTTTTTTCCAGATCAGGTTTCCTTATTAAACTATTGTGTTATGGTGTGTTTTCTTGTAGTTGTTGTTTTGATTAAGTAAAAGTAGGTATTTGAAAGGTTCCCAAACCTTTTACAAGCCAAGAGAATAGAGAAGCATAAAAAAGTGCCTAATCACTTTAAAAAGTAAAAAATGAACCCGTTAGATGGGTAGAGCTTAAAACATCATTACATAAAACTCGGAACATACAGCAACAAGAAAGAAAAAGACAACAAAGAGATAGAACCAAGGACAACAACTAGAACTAAATACCATTTAGGATCTCCTCAGCATGAACAACCATTTGTTTCATGTTGTTCGCTGAGGTCTTCATATCCTCCAGCTCACGACCTTCGATGTCGACCTTATTCTTTGTGTTGGCTCTAGTCCTCCTTTCACGACCCTTCTTGTTCACTTGCTCTTTATCACCTTCCTTCTTTGCATTTTTCTCGTACCTATTGATAAAGATGTTCATATTGTCCACTGAAGATTTAAGAATTTGGAAATTTTGATCAGCAATCTGCTTGACATTGTGCTCCAGCTTATCAATTCTGCTGCCAAAATCTTTCAGTTTGTTGTCCATTTCCTTTCTATCTCCCATCTCATTGCCCTTTTTCTCTGTGGCTAAGATTTTTCCAACCATACATTAAATATCTTGCGCATTATGTAGAACGACCACTAACTCTTTAACATGCTCCGCCAAGGGCTTGTCACCAACTGTAATTTTTGCCATGGCCCATGTATCTATTTTCAAGCTATTAATATCCTTCACCAGAGTAGTGATGGTCTCACAGAAGGCCTTAATGGTATCTTTGTCACCACTATCAATTTGACCCCCTTTTTCCTTGTTATGCAGTCTAGTGGTATTCACAGTCTCCATGGTTTCCAAATTATCCTTAACCGGGTTACCCTCCCCTTCTTTGTCCTAACTATCAATCCTCTTATTTTCATCATCCTCCTCCTCAGACTCAACCAGAACATAATTGAGATTAGAATTGCTACCCTTTTTAGTGTTCTTTTTCTGAGCCTTCTTTCCAGAGGCTTTCCCTTTCCTCTTTTTAATAGGTTTTTCCTCAAGGGAATCAGTTTCAGAGTCTGACATTTCAGATTCCACAATAATCCTCCTCTTCTTAGCCCTAATCCTCCCTTTTTTGCTAGTTTCTTACGACTCTCCCATAGTCTCAGAATCAAAGTTGAAGCCACTATCCTTACTTTCCGTAGTCTCATCTCTAGCATTTTTGCCTTTAATAGGCTTTTCAATTCACTTCCCCTTTAGCATTTTGTAAACCAAGACCATGAGCCCCTGGTGGAGGGCATGATCACCTTTAGGGTCCTTTTGGATCTCCTTTATAGTATGATCCATTGAACAAGATAGGTAATAGGGAAGGTTAACCCTTTCACCATGATGGAAATGGTTAAGAAGGATGAAGTGATGCCCATAAGCCCTGGTAAACCTATGGTCTAAGGTAATATATTCAATAGAAGCAAATAAGACAAACCTCCATGGCCTACAAATTCTCTTTGGGGAGTGGTAGGAGTTGTCAATTTTGATCATCTTTCTTCTCTCACCATCTGTAACAGGAAACTTGTCTACAACCTTATCTGATATCCCTCTGTCCCTATAAAATTTCATACCCTCGGTAGTAATCCTTGTGGCCTCGGCGATAACCTCTTCATCAACATTTATCATATGTGATCCAATCAAAACTTTTCCATTTTTCCAGTTCTTTATGAAGTAGTTGGTAATTGTGGGGTCCTTCCCATTCAGTCGTTCCATGAAAACATTGAAGCCCCCTACTGAAGGATACTCTAGACTTCTTCGTTCCTTCTCCATTCAGCGCATGAAGCAGGTTCAAATCTCTTCTTGTTTCCTCCCATTTTTCTAGCACCTTCCTTGCAATGCCTTCTCTCTTTTTGATAACTTTTCCTTTGGTTTCTATGGTTATTCTGTAAGAGCACTCATAATCCATTTCAAATAATGATGATATGACACCTATTTAAAAGCTCATTATCTTCAAGCAAGCCCTACATCGAAAAAGGTGGAAAGGTCATTAGATATAATGATTACAAGTACCACGTTGCCTTGTATAGCTTCGGTCCTGATTGAGTAAGGCTTTCATTTCACTTGCAATCTCCTTTTCTCAATAATTGGTGATGATGTTTTCCAATTGGCAAGCCAGGTTGGCTGCCCAATCAGCACAAGAGTTGGCCTCCCTATAAACATGTGTAAAAACACACATTTCAAACTCTTCGCTGATTTTCCTTGTTGCTTTAATGGCATTACTAATCGACCATGTTGGCAGGAATTTCATATTTAAACAATTGATAATGTTTAAGGAGTCTCCTTCACACCAAACTTTCTGTTTACCGGTAGACAGTAAGGTTGTTATTGTTGTTTACTACAATATTTTTGTCTACCAGTAGACATTTTTGATATGCTTTTCATGTTTTAAATTGAAGTAAATTCATAAACTGGTAAGATACTGATTCACCCCCCCCCCCCCCCTCTCAGTATCTTTGGGAATCCTAACAATTGGTATCAGAGCTTGGTCCTTTATTTTCAGAAGCCTAACAACTTGAGGAAGATCTTGACACTAATAGAGATGAAAAATTTGATGAAGCAATTAGAAGGAGCTCTCTCAGACTATGATGTAGAAAGTTGAAAAATATCAAACTTGAAGATGATCTAAAGGCTGCACAGGATATTATTCAAGCACTTCAAGAAAATCTTACCATTGCAAGAAACAAGAGAAGAGAAATTTGTGAAAAGATGCAAAATGAGAATAATGAAAAGGAAACTCTTAGTGATATGATAAACAAGCCGAAACAAGAAAACATGGCAAGAAAGAATGAAATGCAGGATATGACTATGAGATTTTGTAAAGAAATTGAAGATAGAAAGAAGAATGAAGAAGACCTAACTAGAAGACTGAATGATGCTTCAAATGAAAATACAAGACTTAGTTATGAAAATGATATGTTGAAGACAGATTTGATGCGTGCACAAAATGACTCAAATGAACTCATGAGACAGAAAGGTATCTTGGAAAGAGAACTGGCTACTGCAAATCAACACAAGGAAAAATTCAAGAAAAGCTCAGAAGAACTTGGTGACTTACTGAAGAATCAGAAACCAAATGGTGACACTAATAGCCTTGGCTTTGAAGCTGGTGAAAGCTCTGAAACTACAAACACATAGTATCATAGCAAACTAGTAAGACAACCTAATGTTTACAAATTTAATGGCAAATGCTTTAACTGTAACAAGTATGGTCATAGAGCAAATCACTGTAGATCTAGAAACTATTAGAACACTAATACACCTATCGGTCAATGTTCCAAATGCAACAAAATTGGTCATAATTCAGAGAATTGCAGAATGAATGTAAGATGTTATGTTTGTGGAAGATTTGGACACTTATCTAATCAATGTAGAACACAAATCAACATAGGATATGGGAAGGCTATTTAGAAAAACAATGTGACCTATTATACTTGTAACAAGATTGGACATATTGCAAAATTCTGTAGAATTAAGGCATCACCAGTAAGTAACAATGGTGCTAGCTTGAAGGGTAAAGAAAAGGTTGAAGAGGTAAAACAAGAATTCTCAAAACAATGGATCAGAAAGTCACATCTAAATGGTGATAGGAATACTCCTCCACCGGCAGAACAAAGTAACACTCCACTGGAATAACAGAGTAACACTCCACCGACATGAGACTCTTCATCTACCTAAAGAAAATTCCTTTGAGGGTTTGGCAATCAAATGTGAAACATGCTATTATTCCCTCAGTTGATGGTGAGAAGTTGAAATTACTTCTATATCGGCAAATAAGTTAAGTCATTACTTAACTGACAAGCATTAAATGTGGTGGTTGGCAAATTTAACATTATAAAACAACTGTTTTGGCTCCATTTTCATTTCACCGAGCATTCATATCTTCAAGAGTGCAAAAATTCCTGAGCGAAGGCATTCCAAGCAAAGAAGTGAAGCTATTCATCAAGCAATCATTCCAAAGGCAAATAAAGGTATTTATAACCATGGCTTCTTCATCTGTTCCTAAATTTATTGCAAACCCTACTGTTGTCGAAGTGATCAAATGCCTTAGACCTGTATTCCAGTTAGTTCCTGAGATTGCCAAGAAAGATGATAACATTGGTGCATTTTCTCAAATTCCTAAGAGAGTAGTTTTTGTTGAAGACCCTAGAATGTATATTCATTTTCATATAGAGGAATTAGGTGATGAGGAAATTAAGAGTATGTATAAACCTTTAATTTGTGATGAATCTGGCAACATCAACCCTGAACATAAGATAGTAGAAACCCTAAGTTTCACTGAAATTCTTAGTATCCCAAATTTTCCCAAAGATGTTATAAGGATAGTACTAAGAAGGGTACATGGTGCATTTTTCTGGTTGGACTTAGTTCATTAAATCACAAAAGAAGCAGTAAAGGTTGTGATAGTGTTACCCTCCACTGGTAACAGACCTAATAAAACAAAGGTCTCAAATGACCTAGTGATTAACCTAACCGGTGAAACATCTGATAAGAGATCCTTAAGGGTAAATGATGTAATTGATATCAATGTCAGACTCATCAATATGATCTTAGGATACAAAACCACACATGCAAATAGGTTAAACTCAGTCTCTAGCCTATGCATTAAGAGTGCCTATGACATGGTTAATGATAATGTAAGAATTGATGTGTGTGAATGGCTTAAAGATGAACTAATTGACAATTTGGGAAAGATAAAGAAACACAAAAATGGAACATTTAGATTTAGAAACCTACTTGTCTGTTTAATGCTGAACATAACCAAACAAGTACCCGATATTGGTAATACGAATCTTGGTTTTGATATGCTGGTAGGAAAATAGTTTTTAGATTTACGAAACAACATGGGAGAGAATATGGAAAAGAACATAAATGAGTATTTTTGGGCATTGAAGGCCTAGATGAAGACCAGAGTTAGATTGTAACAAGCAATTGTGAAAAAATATAAGGATGAAATCTGTTTTGTTATAAAGAAGCATGAAATTTGGATGGAGACAGTTATCCCAAGAACCATCTGGGTTACTGAAATGGGATATGAAACTGATGACCATATAATAGAAACATATGCAAAAGCCCTCCTAGAAGAACCTAAGGAACCTAAAGAAGAGGTATTTGGTAGTGCTGAGACTATTGAAAAACAAATTCAATCAAAGAAAAATGTTAAAAAGGTTAAAGCAACAGTTAGAAATGGATCCAGGAAAGCTAAAGCTATTAAGGAAGATGTACTCAAACAAACTGGTATTACTAAAGATGAGTTAGAAGCACTTCAACCAGAAACACACCTTTCACCGGTTGGAACTTCTTCCAAAAGTGATATACCAGCTGCATTCAAAAGAGTTGAGAGAAAAATGAAACCTTCATCGGTATCTTCACCTTCTCTTAGAAGGACAAGACAGAAACAATAGGCAGTAAGGCCCCCAGCTAAGAAACTAACTCCTAAGAAGAAGACTCAACAAACCATTGCTCCAATTGACAAACTTCTCAATGAAATAATAGAGGATGGCAAGATGAAAAACATTAATAGATTATATGACTCATTATCGGCTGATGACAAGGAGAAAGTTGAAAACAGTGTAATCCTACACTTGGACATTTACAAGAAATTTTTGATGCAAGTTGTTGATCAAATACCGACAGAACTATACAAAAGACTTGAAGCTGGAAGACAAGCTATTGTTGAGCTTGATAACAAAATAAAAATTGAAAAGCTACTTGTTGTACATCCTATAAACTCACCCGAAGAAATAGATCAATTGATCTCTGACGCTAACCAGTTAGTATTTTCAACTGCACACCGGCATGTAGCACTGATGGTAGGTAGAGTAAATGAGGTAACCAAGGAAACTGCTAATGTATGAGATATATTCCTTTTAGAGAAGGAAGATCAGGAAGAGTATCGAAGCCCTAAACCCATCAAGGTATATAAAAAGGATAAGGGAAAAGGTAAGGTTGGTGGACCACCCAGCATAAAAATAATAGATAACTTATCCCCACCACCTCTAGATACTCCATCGGTAGTTATTACTGACAATCAACCGACTAGTGAGAGTATGGAGAAACGACAAGAGGACACAAATCCTGACTCTGAGGTGTTATACATAATGAACATTGACGCTCAAAAGGTCAATATTGTGGTAGATAAGGATTCAAAAGGGAAAATAGATGTGACAAATGAGCCACCGGCAACAGATAGCACAGAAGGTAAACCAACAGTGGACAACACGAAGAAACCGACAAAGCAATAGGCTCCCTCACAAGAACAGGTTCATGCAGAAATAGTGAGACCGACAATAACTGGGCAACCCAAACCTTTGGTTAAAGAAATGCAAACACAAGCTGACCTACCAGAGGTCACTACAAGCAAAGAAGTTACTCCCACTGACGGAATATAGATTGTTGGTTCTTCTATTGCAGATTTCTGACCAACAAATGTGACAGAATTTCTTTTGGATTCTATCAAGAAGATAACAAATTGTAGCTCACAAGCATACAAAGAAATTGATGAAACAATTCCAATTTTGAAAATGATAGCACCGAAGTGCAATGTAGATAATAAAGATTCTTTGAATCAACTTGACACATTGTCTAAGTATATTACTGGCAACATTGTGATAGTTGAACAAGTAAATGAGGAAGCATTCAAGGAGAAACTAGAGAAGAAAAAACACAAATTCTTTGAAGAGGAAATAAAGAAGTGTATGTGACAATTTGACACTCTTTTACCAGCACTATGTAGTACACTAAAATAATTTAAAACCTTGTATAGAGATACATGTAAAACTAACTTTTTGATAGTAGATATAGACAAGAAGATCAGAAAGGTACAGGAGGAAATAAATTTAGCTGATAATTTCATTAATTCATCTGAACCACTATCAATTTTTGAGTAGAAAATAATAAGTTTTGAGGAGGAACTACTAAAATTAGAAAGAGAAAAGGAAAGAATAAAAGGAAAGGCAAAAGATCTGAAACGGAGATCCAAAATTGGACTACCTCACCTCCTTAAGAAAAGAGATATCTGAAGCTTTAATTCAAGGACAGAAAACACCGACACAACAAATGCAACACCTCACCGGTACAATTCAAAGGACAGAGGACACATTAAAAGACAGTAAACAATTCATTGAGAGCCTAAATCTGGTATTGGCAGACCTTTTTCAAATTGTAACCAACCAGTTACAAGGATGAAGATGGAAACCACACTCAATTGACACTTTGACAACCTTTATCATTGATGCCAAATGGGGAGTAGTGGTAATGAGAAAAATAATCAACAAATGGCTCATCAGCTCAAGGGGAGCACATATTCTTTTGGTACACAATTTTTGGTAAGACAATTCTGGCAGATTCTTTTTTATGACAATTTTTGGATTTTTCTCATGAGTGTTGCCATCAATGCCAAAGGAGGAGATTGTTGGAAAATGCACACTCCAATGAGATATTGTAGGTGATTGAAGGTTTTGTCATTGATGGAAACCTTGCAATCCTATCACACCGACAAGACAATTTACAGGCACCAGCAAAGATAGACTCTACACCGACACACAGTCCACTGACAGTGAAAGGAAGTATACCGACACCCAGGCTGATAGGAATTTTTTTTATAATATATTTTGTAATTTATTGTAAAATCATTGTAAGATGACTTGGCAAGTTGTAAAATGACTCATATATGCATGAGATCATTATAGAACATTTGTAAGGAAGAAGGTAGGTGAAATAAAGTAGACCTATTATGCGAATTATAGGTTAGGGGTTTATGTATGAAGCAGAGCTAAAACTGGTACTGGATCTGGCATAGCAGATGCTATTTTGAAGTAGTACAAGACATTGGATTTGCATAATCCATTTTGTAAGTCAGTGAGACTTCCCATTTTGTAATTGAGCAGTGAGCTCTAGGCACTTGGCCTTCCTGCATGTGCAAGCCCCTATTGTAAGAGTAATATTCACTTATTGGTCAATAAGCGAATATTGTGGGTCACAAATCCCACCAAGGTTTTTCCCACACTGGGTTTCCTCATTAAACTACTGTGTTATGGTGTGTTTTCTTGTGGTTGTTGTTATTCTTGTTTACTACACTATTTCTATTTATCGGTAGGCAGTATTGATATGCTTTTCATGTTTTAAATTAAAGTAAATTCACTAACCAGTAAGATACTGATTCACCCCCCCTCTCAGTATCTTTGGGAATCCTAACAATCTAGACAAACAGAAGAGTTTTGAAGTCTTTACAGTGCAATTCACAAGAAAATATCATTGAAATGAAGCTCTAATTGTCCCATGTTTCTAACAGTGTCTCAGCAATCTCAACATGTGTCAAGATCTAAGCTACAAACTCCTCCATAAAATCAACTGTACTCATCTCCGAGGTAGCCAAAATTGCTTCAAATTCCTTGTATGCTCTCTGTAGAATCTCAACTTTCAAAATTAACTGATTCTTCAGCTCCTTCAAGGATCTTATCCGCTACACCTATTCAAAATCATAAATTTCTAATATGTGTTGTAAGGCGTCAACTGATTTACCAAAAATCAAAGCAGGGTCCTGTATCGGTATGTAAGCTTCACTTATCCTTTCTAGTTCCTTCTCTATATCTTCTCTCTTTTTCTTTAAGTTGGAATAGAATAATGATACTTTAGATATACTAGCAAGAATTTTACCTCCGGTTTCTATTCCGATTTTCAAAAGATCTTTGTTCACTATTAAAGCAACCTTACCTTTGTCAATTTCTGAAATCAATTGTTCTCCTCTTCTCTTCTTGTAATCTTTTTTTGCTAAAGCATGAGTTGCCTCTTCAAGTGATTTTAGTTGTTCACTAGCATCAACTAACTATCCAAGCTTTGCAATAGGGTTAGCCAAATATTTTGTATAAGTCTCTGGTAGGAGACTTGACAACATTTCAACAATAGTTTGAATGGTCTTTGCTTCTCGTTTCTTCTCTTTCAACCTCTTCTTATGTGCATGAGATTGCATTGCAGTAGCAATCTCCATTAACACAAAAGAACTCAGACTATCCATATCTATAGGACCTTTAATACTCACAGAGTCCTCATCATCATCATCATCAATCAAGGTTTTCTTCTTCTTCTTCTTCTTCTCTTGATCCTTATTATCTATCCTCTCCTTTTTCTCTATCTTTTCTTCCTTTATTTTCTCTTTCCCTCTCTTTGTTTGTTCCTTCTGTGTTTTTATAGTGATCGGTGGTAGTTGAATTTCCACATGATGTTCCTTTACCGGTGGTGGCTACATTTTCATACTTTGTTCAAAGGTCAGTGCCTCCTCTACCTTCTTTTCCTTAGCCATATCCTTTACCAGTGGAAGTTTGTGTTCCTATGGATTGAGCATTCATTAGTTGCTCACTTGATCTCTTATCAGTTTCCTTCTCACCTTCATTATTTACATCTTGTTGTTTCTCTTGGGGATCATCCATTTGTACATCAATATCTACTACATTTACATTATTTGTGTCATTATTAACTGCATTACCAATGTCATCATCATCAGGTATATCTATAGGCTTAGTATCAATAAGGTCATTGTATAAGTACTTATTATCCGAATCTAAATTTGTAGGGTTAACACCCTCAGGAAAATCTTCTCCCTTTAACTTATCAGGTGTATCATCCTCATCTTCTTCATCTTTTTCTTCTTCTTCAGGGAGACCTAAAGATTTCTTTATCAAAATTTCAGTCTCCTTTTGGACTGATTCAGTATCACCTATCAACATTCTACTCAGTTTTTTCTTGGATCTAAGAAAAGATTTGGCATTTACTCATGCATCTTCTATTTCTTCCTCACTGGCTTCCAGTTACAGGTGCTTAAGAGTGTAAACAATAAATTATTAATCCTGTCTAATGGCAGCTTGCCATCTTGCATCAATAATATTATACAAAGTGTCTAGAATTTTCTCTTATAGCTCAATGAGTGCTCTACTATACTTGTTTACACTGAAGATGACTACATCTTCAATCTCCATTCATTGACTTTCACACAAATGAGTAAATAGTGTGTTTAAACCTTTGTAAATACCATACTCCTTAATAATTCTAATCATTCTAGTGAAAGAATCTTTAAGTATCAATACTTTTGTGGTTACTTTACCTTTTCGAGTAGTCTTCTGCTTCTTAGCACTTGCCCTTAGGGCTTTCTTATCTTCTTCTAATTTTTTTTCCTCTATATCTGTCACTGGTTTGTGAGCTTTCTCCTTCTTTCTTTTTCTAGTTTGGGTAGGCACAACAGGAGGTTCAATAGTTTTACCTTTCCTTCGGAATTGTATTTTAGAGGGATTCCCTCTTTGAGATTTAGTAGGCTTCACTTTTGGTTCTAATACTTTCTTCTTCTTAGCTACTTTGGCTACTCTGGTCTTACTAGTGGGGGTACCAGTTGGTACACTGGAAGTTCCACCTTATTGAATCGCATATTTGGCTCTTTCTGCAGCTATATGTTCTTTTGTGAATCTGGCCTGCTCAGCAAAGGCCTGTACCTCTTTTCTTATTTTCTTTGCAATCACCATTTTCTATAATTTAGAATGCACTTTAAGTAATTTCTCCTTGTAGGTTCCAAACCTCTCATTGGTGGTATTGACCAATTGAGCTAAGAAATTATTAGCATAAGCAACAAGTATATCTTTATCTACTTCATAACCGATGGGCATTACCCATGTGGTCCTAGGAATAACAACTTCCATCAAGCATGTATCTATGTCAACCATAAAATAGATAGAATCCTCATACCGATTGACTCCTCTCGCAACATGCATTCCCTAGCATGCATTTCCTTCTGAAATTTCTTAAAATATCCCCATGAAATATCATCATACTTGTTTTTCAGCATCCTAATGCTATTCTTCATCTACAATAGGGAAGATGTCTCGATTATCCATTGTACATCACCAATAACTGGGAAAAAGTTTTAGAAATAAAAGAATAAGCCCATGATAAGTTGTCCAAACTTGAATCTCATCTTCTTGTCTTTCTTCACAACTTCCAAATTTTTCACTAATTGGCTTCTCATTGCTTCACTGAGATCATAATCAACATCCTCCTTAATCATCCGATAAGCAGTGTGAATAGCTGATGTTGTTCATTTTGCTTGAATAGAAAATTCTATAGACAATCACCATAGATGCAAATTTAACAATAGGATCATTAATATCATTCATGGTCATGACTCTTTTATCCCATTTAGATCTAGTTAACTTCTCAACATCATTCTTAGGTATAGACCTAAGCAATGACACTTCACCAGTTGAGAAGAAGCTGGTTACAACGTGGATTTCTTCCATAATGAGTTTGTGAGGTCTGTCCAACCACATAAATTGATCATGAATATAGTTCAAAACAAATCTCACCAACTTGTCACCAAAATCATCAATGAAATTGATTGCATGATGAAAACCTTTATCAGCTATGCTTCTGGACTATTCTTTCAATCTTCCTTGTTCATTACACAGAGATCTATATTGCTCATAAATAACTACAACTCCCAAGTCTTCAAGTTTGTAGTGATAAAAGGATCTTACATCCTCTACATGCAAAACACCATTCGGTACACCAGATAGGGCACCAACGAGGTCAATTTCCTCTGACTTGTATGGATTTTGTTTGTATTTAAGTTTTGCCCTCTTAGTCACATCAACTAGATGCAAAGTATCCATACTACAATATGCAAAACTTTGAAGCAAAGAGTAAGATTCAATGATAAATATCTCTTTTACTTCGGTGCTAGGGTTTCTAACCATAAAAAACTTTCAATACTCGATCACCAAATCAAACATTACTGCAATCACCTTGGATGCTGGTAAATGATCTGAATGTTGCTTGCACAAACTTATCTCTACTTTGTTTGCTTTGCCAAGAGTTCTTAAGATACAAAGTGAGAAATAAAATTCAAAAAATTCTATTTATTTGTACTTTAACTATTGCAATAAATGCATTTACCGACAAAACCCTAAAATGCCTTAGCAAACTCTAAAGCATATTACTGGTAGAAAAAAATCAATGATATTTACCAGTTATGTTCCAAAAACATATCAAAACATCAAAATGCATCAGAGTATGCATATTTAACATACAATACATCATCTAGGGGCTCAACTCAAGATTTGACAATAAGCTCACCCCAAGTTGTAGAAACAACTTAGTTTGTTGGAGATGGATTCTCCACATTAGGTGAAGAATCTGATTCCTCGGATGGTTTGTCATCACTCTTCTTCTTCCTGGTCTTATTCATCTCAGCTCTAGTTTCTTCAATATTAATCTTCAGCTTTCCTTTTCGGTCTGCAGGATGATTCATTGGTTGCTTCTTTTGTGTTCTACAAAACTTGGCAATGTGTCTCGATTTGTTGCAATGATAGCATGCCTTTCTAGATGCTCTCCAAGCTCTTGAGTTGCCTCTACCTGTTCTTCTTCTACAGTTCATTGCCACATGTCCAAAATTGTTGCAGATTGAACAAGTCACGTTGACTCTCTTTTCCATCTCATAAGGACTAGATCGGTTAATGTAGGGTCTTTACCAATTTGTGTTCCTCCAATCAATGAAATTCCTTCTCCAATCACCAATAGGTCTTGGGTTCATGTGAGGTGTTGGATTGTTTGATCCATATCTGCATTCAATTGATCTATGCCCATATATGTTGCATGTATAACAATAACCTTCAAATCTCCTAGGCACATATCTAGTATTAGGTCTATAATCAATATTAGCATCAGATTTGCTTCTACGAACATTAGTAGTATGTACTAGTTTATGATAGTTAAAGCAAACAGGTTTGTAATCTTTCTTACTAGTAGGCTTCTAAGCCTTAGGAGCAGCTTTACCTTCATGCATGTGGCTCTTGGTACCGGAAGGTTCTCCCTTCTCAAATTTATTATATCCTAACCTAGATGTATCAACTTTCATCCTTTGAGATTGGATTTTTTTATCTAGCATAGAGGAGCTCTTGTTGAATTTATCAAGCTTCTCACTGGCCTCAACAAGTTCCTTTGTAAGATCTTCATTTCTTTTCATGAGGGTCTCTCTAAGAGACATTTCTATTTCAAGATCTTACTGTAATGTTTCTTTTTCTTCTTTCTCCTCATGCCAATGTTCATACAAAGTTGCATTCTCCTACTTGATCTTAAACATTTCATGCTCTTTATCTCAGATCTAATCCTCAGCCTTTCTTCTAGCTTCAAGTTTCTCACTCATCTGGATTGTAAGTGCTTCCAGCTGTCTTCTCAGGTTAGTCTTCTCATCATTCATATTCTCCACTTCTTCAACCAGTGCATCAATGTTCGCCTCATCTGAAGAGCTACTATCAGAGATCTCCAACAATTATTCGGTTAATTCCTTCATTTTAGCTAGTTATGTCTTATACTTGCCTCTTAGGGTTTCTAGCTCATCCTTGGTTTCAACAAGTTCTCTAGCTATCTCTCTATAGATCATTCCTTCACCCATATTTGCCTTAGGATTAGAGATCCCTTCCGAGCAGTTAAGCCTTAAGGAGTTTAGGATCTGATACCAACTGATGAACTTATAATGCACTGAGAGGGGGGTGAATCAGTGATAGTAAAAACAATACAAATCTGAATATCACTTTCACCAACTTATAACACAATAGGCATATAAGAAATAACACCAAGTATGAAATTACCACACAAATCATAAGCCACATGACACAAGAGTTTATACGTGGAAAAAACACGGTGGAAGTTAGTACCCACAAGATCCACTATTTGCAGTATAGAGATCTGACTAGTTAAGGTCTACAACACCCGGTTAGGGGCACACCTTGTTAAACGTGTCTAATCCCAGTTAAGAGCTTTCGAAAAATACATGTGAGGACCAGCCAAATTACTAGGATTTGAAAACACCAGCTAATGTGTCACCTGGTTAGAGGATTTAGTGAATAGAATTGTTAGGATCTGAGTGCACCTTGTTATGAGTGACTTTGTAAGAGGATTTTCTTATTGCAACTATTAGAAAGACAACAAGTACAAATAATCTCAATTAAAAACCTTCTATGTCTAATAAGATCCACTTCAGAACATTACAACATCATAGAGACTTCATCTCTCAACTCCTCTGATCTTCGCACTATCAGAAATACAAAATTCGCTCATCACATCTCACACTATCAAGCTCATGTATATATATCCTTTCATACCTCATCACATAATTAAAATTAGCACAAGGTCACCTAGAACCTTATTACAATTCCCTAGGTTCAATGCATCTAGACAATCTTGCATTGTACGCTTTAGTTATGTCAGCCACAAACATAACAAATCCAATTCTATGTCGTTATACCAATCTGATTGATTTTCATCACTACCGGTTAACTGTGTTTCTTGATTTCTGCCTTGTTGATCAAATCTCATTCATCTGATCAAAGTTTTTCATGTGGTCATGAAGTTATCTTCATCTGATAGTCATCAATGGTGCTAAAAAACCCCATTCCTTCATCCTTCATGGATTTCATGTACCGATTGTTGGTGTGATACTTTGTTAGTCATTTTACTGGTTGAAGTCCTAATTACCGGTTCTGATAAAATTGTCTCTACTTTATTGGTTAACTTTAGTCGGTTGAATTGTAGGACTTAGATGACCTGAAGAAACATCGTTTCCATCAATTAGAACATACAAAATAGTCATCATACATAAATCTAATCTTTATGCACAACAAACATATAATCGGGTTTCAAGTCCCTTAAAACCTATTTTTACTTAATTAAAAACATATACTGGTTGCATCAAGAAAACATACATTACATTCCATTACATTGCCGGTTGACCAAATGATCAAATGCCAACAGTTTATCTTGTCAACATAGCTAAAAATGAATCTAGAAGGATGAAACCTACAATGTAGTGTGGGTTGCATTGTCATTCCTATTTCTAGTTGGGATGCATTTGGAGGGTGAGTATTAGTGAACCAAGTAATGGGATGATGCATACAATAAGGTTGCATCCACTTCCTATTGTCACCTGAGCACCATGTGTGAGTTAATCATTGTGTACATGTATAATAATGGCCTTATTTGTTATGTATTGTTATATTTATGTCATTTGTAGTGATCACAACTTGTAGTATGGGGTGCTTGTCTTGTCATTAGAAAAAAATTAACTTTGAATATGATGGGATCCTTGGTTTTAGTATAGGTTGAATTGAGATTCCTCTTTCTAGTTGGGATACACTTAAAGACTTATGTGTTGGCGAACTAGGTAAAGTAGACTCAAATATAGACACACATTCTAAAGTAGGCTCTTCCTTAAGTGATAGTAGAAACAACCCTTACAACCCTTATGCAACTACACCGGTAGACTATGTCACAAGGTCTCATGTGTTACCAAAAAGGATAATTCTTCTTGTTGGATATTGGATTGTGAAGGAGACATTATTTGGCTAATAAATAGAAAATTTCAAGTCATTCTCATCAGATACGTTTGACTCGACAAAAATTTTACTATTTTTATAGTGGAATTCAACAAAAGCTAGGTAATAATGAAAATTGAAGCATTAGGTTTCTTGAATATTTAGTGACAGATAGGTGAAAGATAACTTTTCATTCTCCCATTCATGGATTGACATTGTATCACACTTATTTCAAAGTTGTGGTTAAACTAGATTGTGAATGATAGGCATGTTAAACCATTCCAAATCATTAGAAAATTGAGTCACTCACAACTGGTTGTAATGGTTGAAGAAGAGATGAAGCATACATACAATAATGGTTGAAGACAAGAATGTAAATAAAGTGGTTCTTAAGTATAAGCAAACTTTTATAAAAATAGATAGACTATACCTTAAAGAGTCTCTCTAAGTAGGATGATTATACTCAATTGTTTCAAGTAGTAAAATTTGGTTGGATGTCATCTATTTTAGAGTGGCCCATATGATCATTTATTCAAAATAATATATTGAGCATGCTTTCTTAATTATTCATTGATCTTCTTGAATTTTAGTCAGTTGTTTATTTGACCCACTTACATAGTTTGTGTCAAATGCTTTCAAATCAATCACAAATTAATGGTGCTATGACTCACAAAGAAAGAAGAGGAGTGGAAAATTGTGTAGGTGGGAGAGAACCATGTGTGGCAAACCTTGCTCACATGTTAAGCACCTTGTACACAAGACTTAGTTGTAGATTTTTTGGATAAAAAGAGTGATTGTGTTGAAAGATATTACCGAGGGTGAGAAGTAGATGCTACTATAGTTGGACTAGTGGAGCTCAAATTTGAGGAGGAAGTCTCCATTGAGGATAAGTTTGTAAGAGTCATATTATAACTTGGATCTCCCAACCTATTCAAGGATCTTGAACTCAAAAGAGATAATAAATTAGATCATAAAAAACATGAAATGTGCTTTGAATTTGAGTCAATCTAAGGCCCCCAAAGAGTTATATAGATGAGCACAAAGTTAAGACATACCACATTAAGGTTGGAAATTGTGTAAAATGAAGGCATTAAGATAGATATGAGAAAGATTACGAATTAAGACCACATGATCAATCAACTAAAAAAAATCATGCCATAGAAATACATAATATATTTACTTAAGAAATTCTTAAATCTAGAAGTCAAATAAGGAAAAATTCTTAAATCGACTATAGACTTTAACATTTAAACTAACCATTTAAAAGACGACACAAATGAAGTCTCTAGGTATATCAATATTTTATTTTTATTCATTCAAAATCAAATATTTCACATTCTATACAAGGGGCCGATCGAGTAGTGCTCATAGAGGAGTTTTCATAGAAAGAAAAAAAGCATGAAAAGAAAAGGTAGAAGAAAAAAGGTTAAAAATGGTAATGGAAGACACACTTATGAATAGAAAGAAGTTTTGTGCTAAACATGGTGATGGAAGAGGCCAATTAGGACCAGCTCAACATGTGAATCAAATTGTGCATGAATTAAACTGCATTTAATGACAAACAACATTTTTTCTATCTGTATTGTCAAAATTCTTTCATCAAACATGAAATTAGGATTTTGATCAAGGGATTCTTATGCAACCAATAATTTTTGTAGAACTAATAAGTCAATTCATCTTAGCCTTCAGATCTATATATTATGAAAAAAGCTATAAAGGGATGATCTACAATATTGTCTCTTATATTATCTCAATAACATTGAAAAAAAAACTTGACACTATTCCTTTGCGAATCTTGAGTTAAATATCAAAGTATTGAATGTATAAACCTTCAAGGTAATCCAATGAATATTTTCACTTGAATTAAATAAAATATTGAGTTCAATCATAATGGTATGTTTTATTCAAAGCCATAGACGAAAAGGAACTTGTGTAGGAAGGGGCTTTAGAAGAATGTCTTAAAATAATCTCAAAACAATGAAGAATGTGAGAAAATTTTATCTAGAAAGAAGAGAAAAAAAAGTGAAAATTTTGATATTTTTAATGATTTTTTTGCAAGTCTGAGTGATCTGAGAGTAACACTAGGATTTTTCTAATGGTTCCTATAAATTTAATGTTCATTATATAGGTCATATATTAAAATTTTGGCGTTATTAATTGTCATTGCTCAATACATGTGTTGGTAAAAATTGAGGTCAATTTGGTCATCATTATATTCTTTAATTCTTCAATTGGACACCCATATGATCATCATCACGAGAGATATTTATTTAAATTTGACACCCATTTGACTATCATCTATAAAGTATGAGGTCAAATTTGACATTCATTTATTTGTCATCTCAAAAAAGAGTTTGAATTTGATGTGTGTTCAAACATCATTTCTAACTTTAGTGAATTAAATTTGACTAGCATTTAACATGTCAAGGATAAATCAATTGAATAAATTTAATATTCTTTTGACAGTCACACAAATATTAGAAGTTAAATTTGATGTTTGTTTTTATTAGAGATAAAACAAGTTTTGAGGGGACCCAAAACCCCTTAGAACAAGTTTTGAAGGGACCTGAAACCCTCGGATTTTACATGGATCCAAAACCCAAAATAGACAGTTGCCAAAGGATTCAACATTGATAATCAGCAACCCAAACTCAGCCAAGCATCGAAGAGTTAAATTTGATGTTTGTTTGGGTGTTAGTGTACACATTTGAAGGTTAAATTTGACAGAAATTAATCTGTCATGTGTAGAATTAATTGGGCCTAAATTTGATGTATGTTTAATTGTCATCGATTAGAGCTATATGAAAAATTTGATGCTCATTTTGAGTCACAAGTAGCAATATGAGAAGTTAGATTTGATGTTTAGTTGACCATCATTTCGAAGATTTACATTTAAAAAATACCTTATTTTTTTCTTTTGTCATCCATTTAAACAAATTGAAATGGAGTTACCTTCAAATTTCGTACTCTAAAATTTAGATAGCTAGCATGAAATTTATTTGCTAATGATGTAAAATTTATTACTTTTTCTATTTCTGTTGGCCATTAAAATACTGATTGTTTTTATTTATTCTCTTAAAATCAATGCTATATGGAAGCAAATGACATAGAAATTTATGAGTTTGTTTGATGGAGTTGTGCAACTGATCCTTTTACTTTTCAACAAACAATTTGCATCCTTCATGTTCAATATGGAAGTGTCCCATTAATAAATTCTCAATAAAATCTTATTTGTTAGTTCCTCATTTTAGCTATTTTCTTGCATGAGTGACTCTATGCAATAAAAAAGTAGACAACTTTGCTAATGTTTAATGACTTGATAATTTTCAAGTATTTTTTTAATTTTTTTTTAAGTTTTGAAACTACAACCTAATATACAAATAAAAAATAGATGTCCATTCTTAAATTTTGCAAAATGAATGTTGGAAAAAAAATATATGATAATGATTGTGCTTCAACGTCTAATTGTATGGTCCTTGTCATGAATTCTATTTGTTGTTTTGTATAATGTTGTTTAGGTTCAATTGTGCACTTAAATAAAAGTTAATAAAAAATGAATCAACAGGTTTGACATCTCTGGGTATTCTATTTAATACTTTATTAAATCTTTTATTAAATTCAACAATTGATTCATTTTGATTCTTCCTTATACTTGTTAATTCATAGGATGCAAATGAAGGATCATTGTGATCTCCAAATTCTTACAAGAATAGCATTACAAATTCATTGCAGCTGCAGATAAATCCTCATTCCTTCCTTGATATGGATCAGATGAAAGGACATTCACAGTTGGTTCATAATCCTCATTATTATCTTCCTCTTCTATCAAGCTCTAGGGAATCATGCACTGTTCTACAACATGAGGCAGATTACATACATCACACCATGGATACTCATCTACAAAATTTATGGCTTTCTTTAATGGATCAGGAGTCTCTTTGCTTGTATTAGGTTTTACTAGTTTTCCATCTTTCCAATTTGTGTTATATGGCATGCCATGCAACCTCGACCTATTGTAATTTATTTGCTTATTGTTCCTGTATGGTGGCCTTTCATTAGGATTTTTCTTACCCTTTAGGTCTTTAAGCATGTCCATGATCTGAGTAATATAATCTTTCTTGGGAATCTTGGAGTTGTACAACTTTGGATCATCTCTCTTAGCAACCTTCCCAGCCACCTTCCTATTATTTTCAATAGTAGCAACTGTCATGAATGCTTGTTGTAAAGTGTTAGGTCTATGAGACAAAATCTCATAATGAGTTTTGATGTCAAAAGCCCTCAAATTAAAGTTAATTAAAAATGAATCAATAGGTCTGACATCTTTGGGTATTCTATTTAATACTTTATTAAATCTTTTATTAAATTCAACAACTGATTCATTTTGATTCTTCCTTATACTTGTTAATTCATGGGATGCAAATGAAGGATCATTTTGGTCTCCAAATTCTTACAAGAATAGAATTACAAATTCATTCCAGCTACAGATAAATCCTCATTCCTTCCCCGATATGGATCAGATGAAAGGACATTCACAGTTGGTTCATAATCCTCATTTTTATCTTCCTCTTCTATCAAGCCCTGGGCAATCATGCACTGTTCTGCAACATGAGGCAGATTACATACATCACACCATGGATACTCGTCTACAAAATTTGTGGTTTTCTTTAATGGATCAGGAGTCTCTTTGTTTGTATTAGGTTTTACTAGTTTTCCATCTTTCCAATTTGTGTTATATGGCATGCCATGCAACCTCAACCTATTGTAATTTATTTGCTTATTGTTCCTGTATGGTGGCCTTTCATTAGGATTTTGCTTACCCTTTAGGTCTTTAAGCATGTCCATGATCTGAGTAAGATCATCTTTCTTGGGAATTTTGGAGTTGTACAACTTTGGATCATCTCTCTTAGCAACCCTCCCAGCCACCTTCCTGTTATTTTCAATAGTAGCAACTATCATGAATGCTTGTTGTAAAGTGTTAGGTCTATGAGACAAAATCTCATAATGAGTTTTGATGTCAAAAGCACTCAAATAAAAGTTAATAAAAAATAAATCAACAGGTTTGACATCTCTGGGTATTCTATTTAATACTTTATTAAATCTTTTATTAAATTCAGCAACTAATTCATTTTGATTCTTCCTTATACTTGTTAATTCATGGGATGCAAATGAAGGATCATTGTGATCTCCAAATTCTTACAAGAATAGCATTACAAATTCATTCTAGGTGCAAATACATCTATCAGGAAGACTTCTATACCATTCTCCTACATCCTCTGTCAAAGACTGAACAAACAATTTCATGAATACATCTTCATGAGGAATCTCAAATTCTTTGATGATATTTTTTACATTGACTACATGTTGTTCTACTGAATCAAACCCATTTCCTGAGAATTTGGGGATTGCTAATCTTAAATCATTAGTGATATGATTTGGATAACCAACAAAGCTAGTGAAATCCAACTGTCTGTATCCTTGAATGATTAAGGGTTATTTACCAACATGATGGTTGTTTTGATTGTTCATAATTCCTCTATTGAATCCACCATTGTTTCTATAATTTCCATTGTTCCCATTTTTTCGACCACCACTATTATAGCCATTATTATAGTTCCTACCTCCACCATTGCCACTTCCATAATTGCCATTGTTACCTCTATTATGTCCATTATTTTGATTGCTACCATGTCCATTACTTCCTACACGATTACCCCTATTTGTGTTATTCTAGTTCCCATCATTTCCCGCATCTCCATTCCTTCGTCCTGTTAGGATTTCCAAAGATACTGAGAGGGGGGGTGAATCAGTATCTGGTCGGTAAAAGAATTTACTTGAATTATAACATGAAAAGCATATCAAAATTGTGTACCGGTAAACCATAAATAATGCAGCAAGTAAGAGTAACAACCACAACATAAGAGACACACCATAACATAGTATTTTTAACAAGGAAAGCTGGTGTGGGAAAAACCTCGGTGGGATTTGTGACCCACAATATTCGCTTACTAGCCAATAAGGGAATATTACTATTTACAATAGGGGCCTACACATGCAGGAAGGCCAAGTGCCTAGAGCTCATAGCTCAGTTACAAAAGAAGTCACACTGACTTACAAAAATGTATTATACAAATACAATGTCTTGTACTGCTTCAGATCAATATCTCCTATGCCAGATTTAGTATCGATTTAAGCTCTGTAACATTCATAAACCCTTATCCAATGTCTGCCTTACAATTCGTATATTACTTCTACACATCTACATCTATATATGTTCTATAATTATCACATACCTATATGAGTCATATTACAATCCGCCAAGTCGGCTTACAAAAGATTTTAAAATTAATTACAAAACATAAATACACAAAATTCCTGTCGGCCAGGGTGCCAGTGTTCTATATGTCGGTGTAGAGTCTGTTAGTGTCGGTGCCTATATCTGCCTACCGATATCATATGATTGCAAGGTTTCCATTAATGGCAACACTCATGAGAAAAATCCAAAAATGTATATCCAAAAATGGTTTGCCAAAATTGTCTTACCAAAATGGTATGCTCAAAATTGAATGCTCCCACTGAGCAGATGATGTCCTTTTTCTGGTCATTTTCTCATCTCCACTACTCCCCCTTTGACATCAATGATAAAGGTTGTCATTCACTATCAGTGGAGTGTGGATCTTGCCTAGATCCTTGTAACCAGTGGGTTACAATCTGAAAAAGGTCTGCCAATACCAAATTTAAGCTTTCAATGAACTTTTCACTGTCTTTTAATGCAACCTCTGTCCTTTGAATAGCATTGGTTAGGTGATGCATCTGTTCCTCCGGTGTCTTCAGTCCTTGAAGAAGTGCCTCAGAGATCTCTTTTCTCAAAGAGATGAGGTATTCCAATTTGGGGCTGAGTTTTCTTTTAAGTTCTTTTGCCTTCCTTTTTATTTTCTCTTTCTCTTTTTCAAATTTCTCAAGTTTTTCTTCAAGACTGTATATCTCCTGTTCTGTAACTGATAATGGTTCAGATGAACCAATGAGATTATCAACTATGTTATCTATTTCCTTTTGTACCTTGCTAATTTCTTTGTCTATATCTAGAGTCAAAAAGTCTGTCTTGCATGTATCTTTGTAGAGTTCCTTAAACTCCATTATTGTTTTGTTCAGTGCCAGTAAAAGGGTACTAATGTGTCCCATGCACTTCTTTATTGTTTCATCAAAGAATTTCTCTTTTTCTTTATTCATCTTCTCCTTAAATGTCTCATCATTTATTTGATCAACTGTCACAATGTTGCTGGTGATGAATTTAGACAATGTGTCTAGTTGACCTAAAGAATCTTTATTATCCACAATGCACTTGGGTGCTATTAATTTAAGAATTGGAATTGTGTCATCAATAGCCTTATAGGCTTGTGCATTACACTCTATGATCTTCTTTATTGAGTCTAGTAGGACCTCTATCACATTTGTAGGCCGGTACTCTATCATTGAATATCAGATGTCTGCCCAACTGTTTTCACAATTTCCTTGCTGTCAGTTGTAGTAATAACCTTGCTTGTTTCAACCTCTGGAAGGTCAGTTTGTGTTTGCATTTCTACTAGCAAAGGTTTTGCCTTTTTACTTGTTGCTGGTGGCACTATTTCAGTTTGAACTTGTACATCAACCTATTTGTGTTCCTATCCCTCAGTAGGTTTCCCAGTGCTTTCTACTATCGGTTTGTCTGTTGAGGTTTCAATGTGCATTGTTGGTTTCTTAGTTTTATCTATTGGTGCTTGTAATGATTTCCCAGTGGTAACCTCTACCAGTTTCTCTGTCTCAGTGCTAACATTAATTTCAACATCTATACCAGGTGGCTCAGTAGCCATATCTTTCTGCTTATCCTCAGTGGTCTCTTTATCTACCACAATACTCACCTCTTGGGTGCCTATATTCATAGTGTACAAAATCTATGACTCAGGATTTGTATCCTCTAGAGGAGTCTCCATACTCTCAGTGGCTAGTTGATTATTAGTAGCCGGTGGAGTATTAGAAGGAGGTGGGGGTACATTGTCAGTAATTTTTAGGCTTGGAGGTCCACCTACCTTGCCTTTCCCCTTGTCCTTGTCCTTTTGGTAAACCTTGATGGTTTGGGGCCTTTTAAGTTCTTCTTGTTTCTCCTTTTCAACAAAGAATATGTCCCATTGATCTGCAGTTTCTTCATAAACTTCATTCACTCTGCCTACCATTAGTGCTACTTGTCGGTGAGCAGTTGAAAACATTGTCCAGTTAGCCTCACTGATTAGTTGATCTATTTCATCAGGTGAGTTTACAGGATGTACTGCGAGTAATTTTTTAATTTTTAATTTTCTTATCCAACTCAACAATAGCTACTCTTCTAGCTTCTAGTCTCATATATAAATAATTGGGAATTTCATCAACAATCTCCATCAATTTTTTTTTGTAAATGTATAAGTGTAAAATTACACTATTCTCTATGCTTTCTTTATCATCAGTGGAAAGTGTGTTATACAACTTGCTAATATTATTCAACTTTCCATCCTCTGTTATTTCACTTATATGTTTGTCTAGTGGAGCAATAACTTGTTTTACCTTCTTCTTCTTAGGAGTCATCGTCTTAACTCGAGGCCTAACTGCCTGTTGTTTTTGTATTGTTTTCCTGGGTGTAGGTGAGGGTGTTGGTGAGGGTTTTCTTTTCCTTTCTACCCTTTTGAATACTATCGGCATATCACTCTCAGAAGATGTTCCAACTGGTGAAAGATGAGCTTCTGGTTTAAGTCATTCCAACTCACTTTCCTTGATACCATTTTTCTTCAGTACATCTTCCTTGATTTCTTTTGCTTGTCTAGTTCCTTTTCTCACTGTTTGTTCAACTTTCTTGACTCTTTTCTTTGACTAGATTTCGCTTTCAATTGTTTCAATATTTCCAAAGATTTTCTCAGAGGGTTCCTTTGGTTCTTCAAGGAGTTCTTTTGCATAAGTTTTTATGATGTTGTCATCTGTTTCATAAAATAAAATAATATGCATTAATAGAGAATGATTCTTGAAGTCCTTATCTGGATTTTCTTTCAAGTTTAGGAAGCCTTCGTGAAGTCTATCCACCAGGTATGAAGCAAAATGAAAAGCTTTAGGCTCATGTCTTTGAATATCTATTGCTAAAACCAGTGGTCCTATGTTTGCTACATCAGGAGCTTCAACTCCTCCAACCTAACCACATGCCATATATGTATACTGTAAATATTTCTTTAAAATAGTCATATCATAAGGAGGACCATCCTCGTCTATTAGCCTCTCCTTCTCTACTTTGTGGATAGTGAGGTTCCAACACTGGTATGTAGTATCCATTTTTCTGTATTCCTCTTCCAAATCCACGAAAGATAAGGGCACATTCACCTCCATATCTACTACAAAAACCTCCTGAATTGTGGCTACTACAAAGTGAACTAAATAAGTCTCATCAAGCAATAGAATGTATCGCTTGTTTGTATCATAATGTCTTACCAGGAGCTTCAATAAATCATTATTTACAAAGACATTAGGTACCATGAGTTTACCTACACCGGTACTCGATGGGTTCAAAATTGGCATGGGCTCATCCCTCCGGAAGTAATAGAAAAGAAACAGCTCGTGCCCTTGCACTATTGTGAATTCATCTCCAGTTTCTCTGTATCTGTCTTTCAACTAGACTCGAATAGGCAAATTCACCTTAGCTCTGCATGACCTAGCTCCTAGAGAGCCCATCTAATCTATCATATCTTGATTTAATTTCCTTCGAGCCTCACTAACTTCACCCTTCGATTTCTTTCACATGTTATTGGATATTTCAACAACCTTCCGCTTCCCTTTTGAGCTTGACCCTTCCATCTCTGCAAATTCTTTTGCTGTATGCTCAACAACTCAAAATATTTCTCATTGAACACCTGATAACTTCTGCAATAACTTTGTGTGAAATGTTGTTGTGTAACACTAGCTATATATCCCCAAGGAGTCTAATCTTGTACTTAATTACTACAATCTTGATGGATCTTCTTTGTGTGGCATCAAACCTACCCAATGGATGCATTTAATGGAAGCCATTTCATCAATTTTTTGCATCAAGACCTTCAACGACTAATCAGCGAGTCTTTTCCTAATGATTCAATTGTTTGGCACTGTTTGTTATGAGTTTACTACTTCTTATCTTCTAATCAGCACAATCTATCCCAATTGACTTA
Source organism: Cryptomeria japonica (assembly GCF_030272615.1). NCBI lineage: Eukaryota > Viridiplantae > Streptophyta > Pinopsida > Cupressales > Cupressaceae > Cryptomeria > Cryptomeria japonica. Next base: position 602,912,004 of record NC_081411.1, on the reverse strand, counting down.
TCGGGTCTTAGGATAGCAATTCTTCTCCTATCCCAATGGTTCATTTTATCTCGATGGATACTCCTTCAGTTTCGGCTTTGCTTTTTGTCTTCACGATCCATCGGCATAATTGTCCCTGATGCGCCCGCCTTCGGATTTCTTTTTCTTAGCCCATTGGGTATCAGTATAGTTCATTTTGTGTCCCTCCGATGCCCCGATGACCTCAACATATCAATCCGTATTATGACTAAGCTCCTTGCATTATCGGTATAACTCACCCCAAAGAACTCCTTGCAACTCACCATCCACCCTAACGGTCCTATCAGGATTTGGCATAACATAAAACTTCTTCTCCTGATGTCCCGATGAGTCTTCACTTATTGTTACTTTATTGGTATAATTCACCTCGATATCCCTGCAGGTACTTTTATCTTCATCCAGGGTCAGAATAGCCTTTTTCTATTCCTCCCAAATTCCAAATGTTACTCCGATGCACTTTTATGCTTTATACCTTCGAGTTTGTTTTATCGGTATAGGTAATACCGATGGTTCTGCCTTCTGATTCTCCATGTCATCAAGGATCAACCTAACTATTTTTGCACTATTTTGATATGGTCTTTTTATTCGATGGGACGGCCTTCAGTTCCCTTTAGTTATCGGGTATGGAGATAGAGTTGTTTCATTATTTCTGATAAGTCGATACATACTGATAGAAAATACTCACCTTTTGCCCCATCGGAACAAGCTATCCCAATGGTATGATTTTCCAAGAGCGCGCACCATACTGAATATTATTTAAGTGCTCCAAAGAATCTGCCTTCTGATTTATTACTATATGTCATGTTGATAATCCTTCTTTTGCTTGCCAATGTTGTTTCATCAGGACTACTTATGCCGATAATTGAAATTTTGCAATTTTGAACAAATGAGCCATCCACTATGAATATTAATGATCCCAGCTATCCCACAGGGTCTGATATATACTAGAAAACAATCTTAGATTATACCATAATGACTTCTCCACTGATAAATGCTTCCATACTGGATTCCTTGTGTAGGGTACACTTAGTGCATGCCTTTAGTGTGACCAAGTGATACCTTGATATTCCTAAAACAACTGATGCTTAGAGAAGTTTAATCATGCTAATAAGGTTCATGTACATGCAAACCAGAAATAAATGCTCATATGATAAGAAAAAGGCCTCCATATAGCACAAATTTTTTTGTAAAAATATATGCTAACATCAAGTTTGTAGTTATTAATGATGGGGAGACAATATTTGATGAGACAGTCAAAGAGGTTAAGGCAAAAGCTCCTAAGGTTTCTGAGAAATAAAATGACATATCTAGACCAAGAAAGAAGCCCAAATATGAGCTTGATGAGGCATTGGAGACTAGAAAACTTCAAGGTAATTACACTATTGTTCCTCCCATTACATTAAATCAAATTGTTAATATAGTTGTTAAGGAAGGAAATTTGAAACCTCTCTATCTGAATGGTATGAAAACTATGATGATAATAAAAAGAGAAAATTGGAAGAAGTTGTAGTTGAGTATACAAATGTGTATAGTAAAGCCTTGATAGAGTTATCATCAGCAATTCCGAAGAATCTATATGAAATTTTGGATGCTAGAAGACACATGACTAATAAAGAAGATGAGAGATTGAAAGTATGTATTAATTAAATTATGCTAAGTAATTTCTAAGGCAAAAATTGATAGAATTCTCAAGATAGCAAAGAATAAATTTAAAAGCAAGAATCAAATTAATAAGATTATGTTTGGGAAGATTGATGAGGTAGTTCAGGAAATAGACAATTTTGAAGAAAATCTTAATTGAGAACTAGTATGAAGTGAATCCGGTGAATGATGACACCAATCCGAAAGTGAAAATACAAGATGATACTTCCATTTAGAAGTATAGATTGAAGTTTCATATTTGCAGTCAGTCGAACCAAAAGAGAATGAGGACACAAGAGCATAAGCAAGAGATATGTCTGAGATTCCCCCGATAAATGATTTGAAAGCACTTGCGGAGAATGTTGAATCAAAGATGGTGTAGGCTAGGGGTGAAGTTGAAGTTAAGATCGAAGAAAGAGACACTACTAAGGCATCAAAGGGAAAAGCAATAGATAATTTTGTATTCATTCAATGACCAATCAATCTTGCCTCCTTATCTCCCATTCAAAAGCTTCAACTTGCATCTTTTGCGTAGGCAAAGGCTAGTGAGGATCTATTGAAGTCTCACACCGAGGATAGTTTGCTATTGGGTATATTATCAAATATTTTGGAGAAACTTATACCATCATTTCAGAAAGATCCATCTATCTCCCTATCTGATAATTTGAAGAGTTTGATTAATTCTATTATTCCCATTTTGAATCTTTTGAGAAGGCTGTAGAGGAGAAAGTTAGAAATGCATTTAATGCCAAAAGGCTCCACACCTTGAAGAAGATGGTTTTGAAGGATAGAACCACATTAGAAGACTATATAAAGAGCACGAAGGATACAATAATTGAAGGTGGTAATCTATATAAATCATGTTTATCTCTAAACAAATTTACTAGTGATATTGAGAAGAAGTCTCAAGAACTCAAGGATCTGTTCGCAATCATAAATCAACTAGTTGACCCTTTGAAATATTCATTGAGGAATCATGAAAACCAATTTATTTCATTGCTTGAAAAGATTCGAATTTTGAGATATGATAAGGAAAGGATGATTAGCAGAGTCAAAAAGTTCAAGAGTCTCATAACTCCTAAGTTGGATATAATGGTTATTTCTATTCAAGATGCTCAGAATGCTCTCAAGGAAGATTAACCGAAAAAATTGAAGATTTTAGAAGAGCAATTTTATTCTTTCAATGGGTTCATAACCATTTTTGAGAATCTATAGAAAGGTTGGGTAACTCATCTAGACACATTAAAGAACATCTATGTAGATATTGTTTTTTTTGTGAGATAAGTCAGTATGTACATAGCATTTTTGGTTTCCAAAACTCTACCTTTCCCATTGATGTCAAAGGGGGAGTGTAAGTGAGTAAAAAATGTTGATGTAAGGGGGAGATCTTTGATTCTTTTGATTCTTTAAAATCTGGTGATCAGATTTTAGTTGCAGTGTACATATTTTGGTTTTGGTTTGACACTTAGTCATTTTTCACTAAGTGTTGCCATCAATGCCAAAGAGGGAGATTGTTGGCAAGAGACACTACAGGCATGTTGAGATGTCATCATTGATGGTAACTCATATTAGTTTGTGTATCCGCACCTCATTTTTTCATCATTCTTGAAGAGTGAGTTGAGATTGATTGAGTTCGCTGAGGTCCGGTAAGCAGTGCAATATATTCGGTAGTGTATAGTTTTTCTCAGTGGACTATCTTGGTTGTGTATTTTTCTATCAAGATTTCAAAAAAAATTTTAGGTCATGTAATTTTTCTTGTTCTATGTTTATGGCCTCCGATGTTAAGTTTGGTGTCAATTAGAATATATGGTAAACATGTTTTTGGCAGACAGTGTATTTCTATGGTAACGTGTGGTGATCCACTTTGCGGATCTTATCGATTGACTTTGGTGATTGTTTGTGTGTTAGAGGTTCATAAGCTATCATATGGGAAGCACGTGGACATTTTATTTTGGTCCACATGTGCATTGGATCTGGATTTGAGCCATCTTATTTACACATTTCATCTTTTGTGGCGTGTTCTTGAAGCTGACATGAAATGGTTCATAATTTGGTAATGCGGATATATAAAGCAAGTTAATTTGATCATTTTGTGGATTGATGATTGTGTGGGATGTATGTATGAGAGAATATGCATAGTTTCATGTGCAGATTATGAAGATTTGTTCTCCGGTATATAGCAGAGTATCAGAACAAAGCGGTGTTGCAGAATTGAGTAAGAACACATGTTTTGTACTTAACCAGAACTATATCCAAGCATTTGTAGATGTTATTTGATAGTTCAAAATTGTAATCTCTTACAATCATTTGTAAGGCAGTGACCCTTCTGAGGTTGTTGCCCTCATTTGTAATTTGAGTAATGAGCTCTAGGTAGCATGTCTAAATGCATGTGTATTCCTCTCATGTAATATTTTTATACTTCTAATAGAGTATACTAATATTGAGGGTTAGAATCCCACTGTGGATTTTCCCTTAACTAGGTTTCCACGTAAGAATCTTGGTGTTATGGTGTTTTTGTTCTATGCTTTATGTTTTTGCACTTTACTTTCTTTCATATGCATTAAGTGGTTCAAAGATCAAATTGATAAAGTTAAAAATAGCATAACACTGATTCACCCCCCCTCTTAGTGTTCATTGATTCCAACGCCTTTGCGGATTTTCTCTTTTATTTTAGATCAAATTTTTCTTTATTTTTGCATGTCTTTTAAATGAGACATGTTGATCCTTAACCATATATTGATTTTTGAACTTATGAACTTTATTTTTTCATAAAAAATGCTTTCAAAAGCATTGGGATTCATGGGTGGATAGAAATGATATGGAGGTATTTGGATGAGTTCTTGCAGGTAGATGGTTGGAAGGTTCTCAAGGATGTGTTCCTTTTTTAACCTTGATTTATGGTAGGGTAAGTGGATTTTCAGTTAGGGGTGATATGAATAGTGGATGGAGAGATCTAAGGAACCAAGATAGATGGAAGGAATGAAGGCTTTGGTTTTGCAATACAAGGACCTAAGATGGATGGAAGGGATGAAGGGGAATGCATATGTTTGGATTTAGATGGAGGAATGTGAGACTTATCATGGATACCGACATCTTAAGAGTGAGATATGTAGCCAAGGCCATGACAATTTGGATTTGCTTTTATATAAAGGGGTTCCAATATACCTTGCTCGTGGATGCCTAATCCTTTTCCTTGATAATAATTTATTTGACAAATCTTTTTATCAATGAGATACTTGTTGTTTTTTAAATATGATGTAAGTTCATTTTGAGGAGGATATGGTATGAAGGGAATGATAAGTTCATGGAGTAAACTCGATTCTATGAAAGTGGATGAACCAAGTTGATATGTAAGGGGTCCATGAATAGCTTGAAAAGGGTTGATTAGATCTTGAGGAGGACTAGGATTTGGAGGGATGATAGGATCTTGAGGAGGATATGGAGGATTATGACAAGTAGATGAATGGATACTTTGATCTTGACATGGAAGAGGATCATTCGTTGGCGTGAAAGGGGGTGATTTTATTTTGATTTTCAATACAATTATTGGAAATGATGGAAAGGATACCATTCAATCTTTCTTAGGAAGGGGATTATGAGTGGTACTTGGAAGGATACTTTGTTCTTGAGATGGAAGGGGATGGCATGAAAAGTTAAAAGTGGATCATCATGACTCTTTTTTAGCAAATATCCAAATAATATTATTTAATTTTAAAACTTTATCTCAAATTAGCAAGAAATAACATTTTTAAAGACCTCTTATTAAATAGTAGTCTTCTCTATTGACCCAATTGCACTTTAGTTTATATAGGACATTCTATATATTTTGTATGTTTACTATCATATATAAACATATTTTTACACTTGAAACATGTCACTTATCAAACAGATCATTCACACTAAATCAAAAGGCACAAAAGTCATTTTTATATGCACCACTATATAAAAAATCATTTAAAAAAAATCAAGAAACTCTTGCATATCATAATTAAAAAGTTGAATAGGCTAATGTATGTACAACCATTAAATGAGTCTATCGAGAATGTAAATGTATTTGTTAGGCTATCAATGCTCATCCTTACTAAAAATACTTTGATCATAAACTACAACACATTATTGAAGGTTGCTCATAGCCTCACCAAGATTTACTAAGAAAAAATAAAATCTCTTATCAACTTGGATATACCTCGATCATGAATTTAACAACCAGATATAACTCCCTAAAACTTGAGTTTTTCAAAAAGATTAGAATCAATGACAAATACTAAAGAAAAAATGCTACTTATACACTAGGATACCATTAACGAATCATATAGGCACATGAAAGAAATTTGAATTGCTCATTTCTCCCTCCACCGCTTTCTCCATTTATTTTTCACCATGACCTTGGTGGCTATCTAAAAATATCATATTTACAACAAACAATACAAAAAAGAAGATTTTCAATACCTTCACAAACAAATCCTCATGCTATCTTTTGTAGATAATTTGGAACTCTAACCTAGCTAGATTTCTATACAAATTGGGTTGATAGTTTGAGCTTTAAGGAGTAAGAAAAATGAGAATTTAAATGTAGGTAGAAGGAGAAAAATAAACTAAATTTTCTAAATCTTTCAAAGACAAGTAGAGCTCGAGTAGGTTTACAATAGTTCAATCATTGAGTCTAATGAGGGAAGGTGAAAGAGGAAAGTTGAGGCTGGGGATGGTGGTTGTAGTGTTTCAAAATCCTACCACTTGTGATAGGGATGTTACTGACATGAAATAAAGGGTCCTCTTAAGCCATGCAACATGCCCAAAAATTTAACCTCTACCTCTTCAATCATCTTAGCCAAGTCACAAATGCTACAATATACTTTTTCATGTCTTCCCCTAGGCTTCATATCTTCACCTTACTTAAAAAATTTGTTCCAAGTTGGGATCTTACAATTTTATTTTTTTTAAGGGGTAAATGCTTTTATATCCGGAGCTATGAACCAGTGGGATTTGAACCTTGATGGCAAGAACAACAACACAACAACTTAACCATCACAACATGCCACTATTGGCTTGGATCTTACAAATTTATAGATGAGATAAGTTTTATCAGAGTGTTTCTAAAGCTCTATGATATGTTTTTACCCAGGCTATTTTGAATTTGAAAGTTAACGTTGAAGTTTTATTTGAACGGAACGGAAACAATAATGAAATGTCTATGTGAAAGGAATGTTTAAGGCTGGCCAAACTAACCAACCTTCAACGACATTGAAAGAATGTTTGAAACGGTGTAATGAAAATTCTAATGAAAACCTACAACGGGTTACGGGAATGAAAACCTACAACGGTAAGGAAAACCACATTTGGAATGTTCAACGATGAATTCAAGGTTTTTACAGGCCGATCCTCAGGTTTCTCTTCTGACTTAAGGTTCAAACCCTGGAATTAAAATCTGTAAGCTAATACATAATTTATTTACTGTCATAAATCAGTTATTGTTTTGAACAATATTTAACTCTGAAAACTCCCTGGTCCATTTGTTTTTCAGTTTTTCACATTCTGGCTGATAAAAGATGAAGAAGCAAAACAGAGGATCAGAAAATAGCAACCAAATGAAATCAAATTCCCTATAACCCTTTCTGCGCCTTCCATTACAAAGAAGATTGTAATTGAATTAACACTATATGCCACATTTGGAATGGTGTTAAGTTGTGTGCCTTTGCCTTGTTCAATGATGAATTCTTTGGAAGGATCAAAGGTTTTTACAGGATTTCTCCTCTGAATTCTTCAGCCATATGGAGATTCGAACCTGTGACTTAAGGTTCAAACCCTGGAATTAAATACCTCTTTTAGCTTCGTTCAACGAATCGACATCAAATATGGATATACATGTTCGAATTCAAAATTTGTAAGCTAATACATAATTTATTTACTGTCATAAACCATTTACTGTTTTGATTTGTTCAGCCAAGATACGTTTATGAACAATATTTATCTAATATTTGTTTTTCAGTTTTTGGCTGGTAAAAAATGAAGAGGCAAAACGGAGAATCAGAAAATAGCAATCAAATGAGATCAAATTGCCTCTTCCAGGTAATTCTTTATAGAGTTTATCTTTATTTTTATTTATTTTTTTACATATATGTGGTGGTAGATGAAGCAACAGCAGAATAATGTATTATTTACCCTGCCCAATAAACATCTTATGAAATTATGAAATTTAATAATAAATAGCTCAAAATGGCATGAAAGATTTTTATGTTTGTAGAGTTTATTTTTATTTATTTTTCATCTTTGTAGAGTTTATCTTTGTAGGGTTTATTTTTATTTATTTTTTTACATATCTGTTTAGTAAATGAAGCAGCAGAGTAATGTATTATTTACCCTGCCGAATAAACATCCTATGAAATTGCGAAATTTAATAATAGATAGCTCAAAATGGCATGAAATATTTTTATCTTTGTAGAGTTTATTTTTATTTATTTTTCATCTTTGTAGAGTTTATCTTTGTAGGGTTTATTTTTTTTTTTTTTTTTACATATCTGTTGTATTGTAGTAAATGAAGCAGTAGAGTAATGTATTATTTACCCTGCCCAATAAAACTGTTCATTGATAAACACCCTATGAAATTTAATAATAGATTGCTCAAAATGGCATGAAAGATTTTTATGTATTATTTGTTTTTTAGTTTTTCACATTCTGGCTGGTAAAAGATGAAGAGGCAAAACAGAGGATCAGAAAATAACAACCAAATGAGATCAAATTCCCTCTTCTAGGTAATTCTTTGTAGATATTATTTTTATTCTTATTTATTTTTTTACATATTATGTGGTAGTAGATGAAGCAGCAGAGTAATGTATTCTTTACCGTGCCCAATAAAATTGTGCATTCATAAACACCATGTGAAATCCATCAAAGCATAATAAAGAATTGGGATAGAAAAATGTCTAAATGTTTAGCTATTTCTTCCTAAGCATGAAATGCACAATTGTAAATTGGCTTTGACATCTCAACTTTTATCCTGTAAAATAGGGAATAGAGCCAACAAATTAGCAATGTGTACTTAACGCATAAAACATAAGACTGTAAACAAGTGCAAGATGAGATATTCAATAAATAAATTTTATTTACAAAGGTTTCATGGCCCAGACAAGTTCAGTCCACTTCAAGCAGAAACTATTATGAAACAAACTAAGTGTTAGCCTGAATATTTTAATGAATTAGGATTTTTAAATCTTGATAAATTTAGATACAAAACTGGTCATTTGTAAGTCTCTTGTAACTGGATTTTCTATTGTTGTTCTAATTTATTGTTTATCAGTTTATCTTCATAAAACAGGCTAAACTAAAATAGGGTTTCTTGTAGTGTTCATCATACTCTCATATAGATCTATGCTTTTTAACATAATGAACATATAGAAACAAAAAAAATTACAAACAAGTAGAATAGAATTCGTATAAGTTTGTCTGAGAATTAGAGGTATTACTCTAGTTATAACAGACATTAATATAATAATAACATTAATATAATAATAGTGTGCACCTGTCCTTGAAAGGGCAGATTATTTTTTTTAAATTATGATATTAACAATAATCACTTGATCTCAATGTATAGGTATTTGATAGACCTTTAGATTGTACAATGTTAGATTTTGTGAGTGTTAATTTGTCTTAAATAGAACTACAATATCCACAAGCCCAAAAATTTAATAGTTCTTTGGTTCCGATAAAAACCCACAAATAGTGGACTTAAAAGGCCAAATAAAGAGTAGTCATGGTGGTTAACTTTGAAGTAGATATCCATCCCTATCCTATATTTAATGTTGGTTTTAATCTTGAAGCTTACTATTTATGTTTGTGATATCCATTTTATTTTTTTCTCAGAGAGTGCTTGATCTGCTTATCTACATAGCAGGGTGCGTATTCAATGGAAATAAGCAAGATAGGATAGATCAAATGAAGCATATTCAAATTTCAAATCACTTGTGCATATGTCTTCAGGAGAAAAAAAGGTTCAAATAGAAAATATTGAGAAAAATTAGTAGAGAACTCTAAGAAAACATGAAGTAAACTGTAATAAAATCAATTTGAAGTCTCATTTCTTTAACATATAGAGGAAGGAGAACTTTCCCTTATAAGAGCTACAAGATACTAGTGCACGAGGAAAATCTTAAGGTAGAGCACCTTATTTAGGTTGTCATGCTTCAATATCATCTGCAACTCAAAGTTAATTTAGAAGAGAAACATAAATTAGTCTAGAAGAGAAACATAAACCAGAATCAAAGACAGATATGTCTTCTAAAGATTTGAGGCACATGATGTGAGATCTTTTTGTATTATAACCAAATCACATTTTATACCACTACATATAGTATTGAACATAAGTTTGTTAGAGTCTACCAAATAGAGCAAGGAAGTTTGTAAACCCTACTATGTCGGGGAAGAAGAAATTTGAATCTGGAAAAAGGCTTTTATGACTAGATCACCTAAATTTAAATTAAGAAATGAACTGAGTTTTTTTGAAATTGCTTGGAATTGTAAATATGAACTAGGACATACATCTGAATCTAGAATTATTTATAGAGTACAACTATGAACCAATGACATAAAACTTTGTTAACTGATAAAAAGTACAAGTAACTAGCATTTAATTTGTAATTAAACAAAAAACACTAAAAAATAAAAAAACTTCATCTTGAATATAGAAAAATTTGATCAAAGAGTTGAAGCCATGAGCAATTCTGGTGTAAGCTCAATTTATAGCTTTACTCAATAAATTGTTAATGGTTGTGATCATTGTTTTTTTTGCTAGGTTTTTTTTTCCTCTAGGTTATGTGTGGTTGTGATCATTGTTGTTGTTATTCTCATAATTTATATAATTGATCACCACATCATATTGTCAGACATGTCGGTTGCTCTGCAAAGAGGCATGCTAGCTAGTCATTTTATCACCTAATTTCTTCCAAGAATTTATTGAGTGAGATCTTTGGCAATTGTTGCAAATATTAGGAAAACTCTTGGCAAGGATAGGAAAGGAAAGCTTAATCCCAAAGGCCTAAGTATGTAGGATTTGGGTACTATGAAAGAACAAACATAGATTAGAGAACACTCTAGTCCTGCCTATAGATAAGTAGCTTTGATGGACAAGGATAACAAGATACATCCACATCAAAACCATCTCAAACTCAACAATCTAATTGCATATTGAGACAAGTAGGTGACAACTCATACTTGAAGCATAAGCCACCACATTATTACTAGATAAAGAAGCTTAGCAATAAACATTTTATAATATTCTCATGTGTAAGAAAGCATATTTCTTAGACACAAATTAATCTTGAAATTTATATAAATACTCGGGAACTTGACACTAAAATAATATAACCAGTCACTTGATTCATGACATTAATGTGCCTCACATACATAATCAGAGTGGGTCTTATTACTTCTAAAGGTTACAGGAACCATAATTAAAGTTACAAATACAAATAGGAAAATGTGAGCGACTCATACCAATTTCCTTGAATCACCTAATATCTTCTATAACTGAATGCCCAATGCGTAGCTATGGAGTTATGCTCAAATTAGCTCACTGTTATCGCCACACATGCAATAAGGATAACTAATTATTTTGATATAGGAAATTTCCTCCTCTTCACAAATTGATACAACCTATTCTAGATTTATAATACCGCGGTATCCTTGGTGCTCACACATTGAGTATTGGTCTCCATGGGAAGAGTCAATAGTTGGCTAGTTACTTGTATTGTGAGGCACAAGCCTTACCACTAATGAACCCTTACCATGTTTAATATTGGATCTCTCCTTGCTTCGTTCGACAGATTGGAAGGATGAAGGCAGCACAAGGAATGGTGATTGCAAACAAACAACTTAAAATCCAATCCTTGAGGTCCAGTTTCAGAGACAAAGATAAACCTTTGGGTTCTGAATTCCTATAAAAGGAATGTGTCTATGATGCAGAGTGAGCAACTAGAAGGTCTAGTGCAACCCAAGTCAAAGGACGTTCTTGGCAGGAACCTAAGTCTTCATTTAGCCCTCCACTTGGCTTTACAAACCAAACACCAATCTGATTCCCTCAACCTTCTCCAAGGAGTTGAAAGTGGTACTCTAGGTCCAATATGTCCTATCTTGACCAAATCCACAAGTTAGACTCTTCACCCAAGTCTTAGGGTCTTAGAATCATAAATAGACCTAGTAGGAATTAGGCCTCCAAAACTGGTTTTCCTTAGATATCTCTAGGTTTCTTCAAAGGAATCCACAAACCCCTTATAGATTCAAATACCCTTTTGGGACTTCTAGAAGAATTCAAGAATTTAAGACTTGATCCTATTCCTACACCCCTAAACAACTCCATTTGGCACAGACCTAATAGACCTAATTAGGGTTGTTTTCCAAAGCAAGGGTCCAAATATGGGTTCACATAACCAATTCCAATCCTTGGACGAGTTATCCTACTCAAAAATACTTTGTCTTATCAATCTCAATGACTCTATCCACTCCTAAGGTTGTTGTCTAACACAATTCACTAAGTTCTAGGCTAAATACATGGGTTTATTTAGCCTAGGAATTGGTGGGAAAAGCAACAAACACCATACCCTTCTCTTACCCTTCTGGAATATCATTACACATGCCCTTAAATTTCCTTCCACGTAGGACCATGGAATTTGGGCAATGGAAATGCAAGTTAAGGCTCCATCTTTGCACCAACCCTCAAATTAAGGGTTTTCATAACAATTTCAAGAAAAAGACTTCTAACTTATGCTAACCTAAACCAAATTGACTCAGACCAAGTGAATATGAATCACAAATCACTCCTCTAATGATCCACTTTAGAAAGACATTCTTACTAATCGCCCGTTGTTCGTATACTAGAGACAAAATTCAGAATTCTGGGCAAAATTAGGGGTTTCTTATTCAAATCCACCAAATTTCAAAATGTGAGCCATCATATCCACATAGGTGACCTCTAGGGACCTTTAAAAGGTCTCTCCTAGTGGTTGCAACTGAATTTCAAATGTTGTGACCGTTTGTGTTCTAATTGCAACTTCCGAGCAACTTTTGACAAGTTACAAGGTTGCCACTTTTACACATGTGAGCTTCCACTTGGTCACGAACACATGAAGGGTATGAAAACATATCATTGAAGACCAAAACACACTGCTAACACCTATTTCACCTTACAAAGACTTACTAGGACCCAATGGTCTAATTAGGTCTCTTAGGTTTATAAGACAACATAAGAGCCTTCGTGAGGCACCTCAATAGGTTGCCAAGTGATTTTTATACAACCTCTATTTGGCCATCTAATCGAGGGTGATATGTTGAGGTGAATGATAGTTGTGTGCCCAATTTCTTCCACAAAGTCCTCCAAAAGTGACCAATAAACTTTGAATCCCTATCTGAGATTATGGACAATGGCAAACCATGCAGCCTCACTACCTCCTTAAAGAATATACTAGCAATGTGAGATGCATCATGAGTAGTTCTACAAGGAAGGGAATGGGTTATCTTAAGGAACCTATCCACCACAACATAAATGCTATCATAAAATTTCTTAGTCCTGGGAAGTCCTAAGACAAAATCCATCCTCACTGACTCCCATGGTTTATTGGGAATGGGTAAAGGGGTATACAAACCTGCATTTGAACTAGTCCCCTTAGCGTTTTGACACACAAAACACCCTTCCACAAACTTTCTCACATCTATCTGGAACTTGGGCCAAAAATACAACCTCCTAACTAGTTCAAGAGTCTTGTCAATCCCAAAATGGTCGGCTAGGGTTCAATAATATTTTTCCTTTATAATATTCTCCCTCATGGATTCCTTAGGGACACAAAGTTGACTACCTTTGAATAGAAAATCATCTTGTATGATAAACTCAAAAAATTCAGTGTGATACCTATCCCCCATCTCTCTACAAACGTGATAGGCTTCTTTGAAACTTCATCATCATGGTACATTTCTTTCATGGCATTGATTCCAATGCTCTCCATTTGAATCTCCCTCACTGTCAAGTTTCTCCTGATAAGGGAATCATCCACCTTGTTGGACACCCCTTTCTTGTGTTTGATTGTAAAGGTGAATTCTTGAAGGTACTCAATCCACTTCATGTGCCTATGGTTCAACTTCTCCTACCCATTCATAAACTTCAGAGCATGATTGTCAGTGTAGACTATAAATTCTTTGGGTAACAAGTAGTGTCTCCATTTCCTTAGAGACTGAACCATGGCATGCAATTCCAAGTCATAAGTTGAATACGTTTGTTTGGACTCATTTAGGTTTTCACTTAAAAAGGCAACTGGCCTTACTTCCTGACTTAATACACCCCCTATTGCCTTGTTACTTGCATCACACTCAATGGTGAAGACTTTGTGAAAATCAGGCAACACCAAGATAGGTTGGTTTGCCACTCTCTTTTTCAAATACTCGAAGGACTTATCTGCTTCACTAGTCCAAGCAAACTGATATTTCCTACCCACTTTTATAGTATCTATCATGGGTACGCATATACCACAGAAATTTTTAATAAACTTCCTATAAAAACTTGCAAAACCATGAAAGCTCTTTACCTCACTTGCATTCTTAGGTGTTGGCCAATTGAGGATAGTATCTACCTTAGAAGGTTCCATCTTTAGCTTGTCCTTGGAGATCACAAAACCAAGGAATATCAACTCTTCCAACAAGAAAACACTCTTTTCCAAATTTATCTTCAACTACACTTCATGCAACCTTTTCAAGACCAAATCAAGATGCATTAAATGTTCACCCCCATCCTTACTAAAAACCATGATATCATCTAAATAAGCTACCACAAAATGATCAATGAAAGGTTTGAAAACTTCATTCATGAGTCTCATGAATGTGCCAGGGGCATTAGAAAAACCAAATGGCATGACCAACCACTCATAAAGGCCTTCATTGGTTTTAAATACAGTTTTCCACTCATCCCCCTCTCTTATTCTGATTTGGTGATACCCACTCTTCAAATCCACCTTAGAATAGTACTTGGCTCCTCCTAGATAGTCCGCCAAATCCTCTATCTAGGGCATAGGAAACTTATACCTTATAGTGATCTTGTTTATTTCCCTAGAGTCTATGCATAACCTCCATGTACCTTCCTTCTTTGGGGCTAAGACTGCGGGGACAACACAAGGACTTATACTCTTCCTTATGAATCCTTTGTCCAACAATTCTTAGACATGTCTTACAACCTCCTCATTCTGCTCTGGGGTCATCTTGTAGACAACCTTATTGGGCAATGTGGACCCAGGAATGAGGTCAATACAATGGCTAACATCCTTATGAGGTGGCAATGTATCTAGTGTTCTTCCTGCAACTATACCCTGGTACTTGCTCAAAAATTCATGTACTTCCTTGGGACCTACACTCCTTTCCTTTACCTTGTTTGTTGGCTTCTCCTTCATCACTCCTTTAGGCTTCACTACTATTGCAAAGCATGGGGCATTCTCCTCCTTGAGGGTCTTCATAAGATCCTTCTCATTCACTAACATGACACTAGCTACCAAACGTTTGTCTTTGTTGTCATCAGGGAGTGGAGTCCTGGTGTAGCTCACACCATCCTTAGTCACAATGTAGATGTTCTTTTTGCCATCATGTTGGGAATTTACATCATATTTCCAAGGTCTCCCTAAGAGAAAATGGCAAGAATCCATCTCTGGTACATCACACAATACTTTATCTCTGTATTCCCCAATCTGAAACTCCACCCACACTTGTTCATTGATGAGTTCTTGTTGTTCCTTGTTCAACCAAAAGACCTTGTAGGGGTAAGGGTGAGGGATCTTTTATAATCCAAGTTTACTCACCATTTCTACTAAGGCAACATTGTCAGTTGACCCAAAATCAACAATTACCTTACACACTTTTCCACCTACCTTGCAGGTTGTTTTAAATAATGTTCTTCTTTGCGGTTGGTACATTTAAAAGGGTTCTATTGAGCATGACACATTCTCCTTGTTTAGGATCTGTAGGTCTTGAGGGTGAGTTCACACTTTGTGTATCCTCCTCTTCTGCCAAATGAATTCTTCTTTCTCCCCCTTGACTGTTGGATCCTTGCTTCTCCGGGCATCTAAATGATTGATGACCAATTTGATTGCATGAAGAGCATCGACTTGTAAAAACATTGGATCCCCTTCATCCAAATCTACCTCTATTATTGGGTCTCCTTCCCCTAAAATTTCCTTTGTGGCTTGAATCCCCTACATTCTCCTGATTGCTTGACTCCCCTTATGGTTTAGGAGATGTTCCTCTTCCACCAAATCTGCCTCTTCCTCAGAAATTTCCTCCTCTACTTCTGTTTTGTTGTTCTCCTCTCCTCTTCAATTTCTCCTTAGTTCTTAGTGCCATCTGATAATATTTGTGTACTATCTCTGGGTTAAAGAAACTGATCTCATCTTAGATGTTGTATTTAAGACCATTTAGATACCTTGCCAACTTCTGTTTCTCTAATTCAAGTAGTCTTTCTCTAAGGGTCAATTTATGAAATTCCTTTGTATAGGTACTCACATCCAAGTGTTTTTGTCTTAAGTTGTACAACTTCCTATGCATCATCACCTCAAAGTCCTTAGGCACAAATTTCCTCTTGATCTCTGCACTCATCCTCTTCCATGAAGATATAGGGTTCTTCCCTTCTTCCACTCTCTCATTTTGTAGGAAGTTTCACCGACTCAATGCAGGACCCTTCATTGTAGACTTAGCAGTCCTCACCTTCTGGTTTTCTACAACCTCATTGCATTCAAAATGGCTCTCTGGGGCTTCTAACCATTCCACAACCTCTTCAGGGTTCATTTTACTAGTGAACTCAGGCAAGTTGGACTTATTATCCTTATTCCCTACCTTTTCAAGGGCTTCAATGAATGTTCTTTGGTCTGTAGGTATCATTTCTCTTTCATGTTGAGGGTCTTCTCCTCCATGGCCCTCTTCATCATCATCATCACCAGGGTCTACTTTATTCCTTCTTTCTACCTTACCATTCAATCATTCTAGTTCTCTTTTCATGGCCCTATTCTTGGCCAACTGTTCTTTTACAATCCTAGCCAATTCCATACTAGTCATTCTTTGTGGAAGTTCATCATTGTCACCATCTCCTTCTAAGATCTTTCCAAAACACAAATCTCTTCAGATTCTTCTAGGCATTGATACCACCCGATGCAGAGTGAGCAAGTAGAAGGTCTGGTGCAACCCAAGTCAAAGGACGTTATTGGTAGGAACCTAAGTCTTCCTTCAGCCCTCCACTTGGCTTTACAAGCCAAACGCCAATCCGATTCCCTCAACCTTCTCCAAGGAGTGGAAAGTGGTACTCTAGGTCCAAGATGTCATATCTTGACCAACTCCACAAGTTAGACTCTTCCCAAGTCTTAGGGTCTCAGAATCACAAATAGACTTAGTAGGAATTAGGCCTCCAAAACTAAATTTCCTTAGATCTCTAGATTTCTTCAAAGGACTCCACAAACCCCTTATAAATTCAAACACCCTTTTGGGACTTCTAGAAGACTCCAAGGAATTAAGACTTGATCCTATTCTTGCACCCCTAAACAAATCTGTTTGGCACAGACCTAATAGGCCTAATTAGGGTTGTTTTCCAAAGCAAAGGTCCAAAGATGGGTTCATAGAACCAATTCCATCCTTGGATGGGTTCTCCTACTCACAAATACTCTATCTTATAAATATTAATGACTCTCTCCACTCCTAAGGTTGTTGTCTAACACAATTCACTACATTATAGGCTAAATACATACCTTGCTCCTAATGACTCTCTCCACTCCTAAGGGTTTGGTGGGAAAAACAACATATCATTGAAGACCAAACACACTACTAACACCTATTTCACCTTAAAAAGACTTTCTAGGACACCATAAGAGCCTATTAGCCTTACAAAATGGGTCTAGGACATCACATGGTTGATCCAACTAGATTCAACACTTATTCCTACTATATCTACCTATCCCTACCCTAGAAGCATGAGGGTGCCCTACACCAATCTGCACATGAAACTAATATTTTTTTAAATACTCACCTGCATGCAACACATATAATATGCTAATTGCCAATTTCCAAACACTACTATTTTACCAGCCAACTATCTGCTATGCATCTATGTCCTCTCTTGTTTTGAAGCTTTGAAACTGCTCCATTCTTGTAGAAGCCAAAAAATTGGTGAATAGCTTTAATCTTAAAAACTCTACAATCCTGCAAAGGTTAGAGCACTACCTAAATAAATGTGTGTTCTCTCCCATTGAAACTCTAAAAAACTTTCCTACCATTCTGCAACTGAAACAGAGGCCCATAATAGAGTGCTAAGAAAAAATTATACTAATATTGGGCTTAACAAATATGCAACAAAAAATAAACCTTGGGAAATACTAAATCTTGATTGGCTATTCATGCTCAGTTTAATCATTGTTTAAGGACTCTGCCCCTCCACTATAGTTCCATGCATTGAAAGAACTAATAATCCTCAAGCAGTGAAAGATATTTGATAGTTGATCGTACCTTCCTAGGTGTTAGTAGCTTATTTGGCATGCACGTAGCATTTTGGGCCATTACGGTGAGCTGTTATGTAATCAATATTTGAAATTAGGGAATTGAGGATCAGGGTTGAGGATTAACTCTTCCCTCTTAAGGTATGCAAGGCTTTAGAATAATAGGGATTAAGGATGACGACACACCAAGAAACAACTATTGAATGAGGAAAGTTTGACAAAGGAAGGGCATTCAAGGAAGAGTTGTTAAGCATAACTTAAACAAGGTATCAAGGTTAAGGACCAAAATAATGTATTGAGGAATTGACAGACCTTGGGAAGTTCGAAGTGGCTTGCAAATGGTACTTGGGGATAAAGGCCCATAAATTTGACAAGAAACACTAAGAAAATATTTTGTTACATAAAAATAAATTGGATTGTTTGTCCGACCAAAATGAATAGGAATCAAAGATCTTCTTATAGATTATCTTTACTATAAAAACTAATGGACTATTTACCTTGCTAGAATGAATAGGAATCACAGATCTTACTATAGGTTATCTTTACTCAAATAACTAATGGATTGTTTTCCCTGTTTGAACATCTAAACAAATAGGAATCGTAGATTGTTTATAAATAGACAATTGATTATATTATGATAATAATAATATAAAATAACCATCTACCTTTGAAGTTGTCAGCCCTGGTTTATTCATCCTTACTATTATTATCTTTGTTGCTTTTGATGTGGCTTACTCTCTATGCCATTACAATGATAATAGTGAGCATCACATGTTAGATCTAGGATGCAATTCAATGTTTTGATAAAATTAGTATAAATTTGTTGATAATGAGTTTTAGATTTGACCACTTCAAAGGATATTTTTCTCCCGTTCTTCAAGTTTTCACACTGTGTTTTATTTTTCTTGAGAACAAATATTTTGATTTATTTTAATTTCTTATAGATTGACTCATATTTATGTTTCAGCCATTCATGGCATTGGCATTGGATTCATGGGTGGGCCCATTTTTCACGTTGATATTAACACTTCTCACAGGCCATTGACAATAGAGGATTACTGAGTTGCATCACAAACTTAGGTTTTTCCTTTTGCCCTTTTCTTTTTCCTTATTTAAAAACTTAGGGTGTGGAATTTTGTCTTTTGCATGTATTTTTGTATTTATTTTATTTTATTTTATGTATTTTTTTATCAAATTATTATGATTGACAATCAACTACTAGGATTTTCCATGGATGGTAATAGTTACAAGGAAGTTTCTATCATTGAAGTTGATGTGTTTGGTGAGGTTGATGTGAATGATTAAACATGAAACTTGGTATGTACATGTGCTTGATGTTTAGATTTTTTTCATGATCACTTTGTGTGACCACCATGCTTTGTTATGTGTGTTTTTTGTTTATACCCCTCTATGATGAAATTTTAAGAGTAATTTTATAGATTTGGGGTCTTTACTATTGGTATGCATTTCATTACTTTATTTTGTTGCTTTGAATATAAATGAACTACAATAAAAATTGAGATTGATAGATTAAATCATTTATGTGATAATTTATTACATTATAATATTATTTCCCTTATCTCTATAAAATATGTCCAACACACATTTGTTTTGTCTAACAGACTGAAAACCCTTTAAAAAAACATTTCTCATATTGACTATGTTATAGATCAAATTGAGAGAGAGAGCCTAATCTGCAGCAAGTATTCCCATGACCATAATCTAAACAAGCAATAAAAATTTCAAACATGTTTATTTTTATTTTGCAAAATAAAACTTATCTTACAGTTTGTGATGTTGCAAACATCATTTACATTCAAACTCTCTAAACACTCGTTCAAAATAGTTTTCAATATATTTGAAATTGCAACAAAGAAAACTTTGAAATTAGCCCTAAATATTTATCTACAACAAAACTCTTTATGTCATGAAGTATTAAGAAGGAAAACTATTATTCTTTTATTAAAATTAGAAGGAATTGTTGATACAAATCTGAAAATGCCTCAAAAATCTGCTTACAATGTTCTTCATCCTGAAAGAGGTTGGAAAATATACGATACCAACTGAGAGAAAGAAAAGAACTAGGAAAGAATATAAAAGAAGCCTTGAGAGTAATTGAATAGAAGCTGATGAAGAACTGTTTGTGCCTCTCAGGACTGAGCTCTAACTAATTGTCCTTTCTTGCTTCTATCTTTATCTTGCATGTTTGATTCATCTTGGGTCAAATTTGGTGAAGAATGAGATAGAGAAAGGCCTATAATAGCTGCAAACTGAGAGTTTGTGGGTCCAAACCTCTCCTTGACCCCATGCATTATCCATGTGGGCTCCTAAACTGATGACAAACTACTATATTATCTTCCAAAATCCCATTTTCAAGAATGCAACAGAAAGCTCCACCTTTGCCTCCAAAAATGATCATGATTTGATTGTCTGATGCTATCAAGTGGTTGCATTATCCTTGATTTAATGAATGATCTAGGAGCTTGTTGACTCAACCAAGAGTTTTCTTTAGTCTCATTTTCTCTCAACACTCTGAAATCATTGTCTTTATACTCATTATAAGCTATGGACTATCTTTTAGACCTTCTTTTAATTGCTGGCAAAAAGATAAACTAGGATGATATGACTGTCCCTAAAAGATTGCTCTAAGAAATGGTTTTTATTGGGACTATTATAATAATATTGCTACTCTATACCCTAGAAGCCTTATCTTAAATCTTTTCAGTAGTTTTGACTTTCCTCTCTTGTTTTTCTCTCTATCAAAGTAATTGTCTCCCCTTGACAGTACTCCCCTTGCTAGGTATTCCTTGAATGGACTGCATCTTTCTCCATTTCTTCACTATCTTCTGTCCATTTATTTTTATGATTTCTTTGAGACAATGACTCATTTCATAAAGAATAGTCACTATATGTACTCTTCATTGGTGTCTTTATCATGTGCCCTATGAAATCAACTTCTATCCTTTCTCTCCAGCCTCTTTCTTTCTATCATAGTCATGAGGTCCTTGCTTCTATATTTGCCTCATAATATTGAACTGCTTTGAAGTTTAATAAAGAAAACATACCTAACCTCTGAATCCTCTATGACCTTCAATAGCTCTGGAAAAGATACTAGGACAATGATTGTTTTCTTTGTTCTTTTAGACTGAATATGACTATCTCTATTATCATTTAGACCTGCTATCACTGCTTTGTCTTTGAAATGACTATCCTCTTTACCTCATGCCTTAGATCTAAGGTTAGGTCTGCTCACATTTTTGAATTCAGCTCTTTTATCTTGTAGAAGCAATATTGTGCTTTGATAGAGATGTTTTTTGCTAAAAAAGATAACCCCCTTAAAACTTGTGAATGAGATTTTGGAGTATTGTGTTTTATACATTCTTTACTTGAGCCTTTTGGATGGATAGGCTACCATTAGGGGCTGCTATGATTACTGAAAGTAATCTTGCTTGCTGCTAAAAGGGCTTGTCAAGACATTGAATGCAATGATCTGTGACCAAAACCTTTTTCTCATCTATTTGTGTTCTTTGTCCATTGAAATGCTCAAAACACTTTCACAAGTCTGGTAATTCCTTTGTAGAAGGCTTTCATGGCCTTGAAGTTGCCTTTGTTTAATGATTTGGTGTTACTTTGAGGCTCTGATACTATGTTATGTTTCTTTGACAATAATGTATCTTTATGACTGTGTATGTAATGATCCTTGGTGAATATTTTATGTCATGCCTCCATGATATCTGGTAGGATTGACTATGTTCTACCACAAATGCTACAATAGTATCTTTATGATGCATCCTTTTTAATATACACCATATACACTAAACTATGACTTCAATATTGATATCACAATGATTACCTTGTGCTCAATCCTTTATGTTGACTGCCAATCATCACTGCCATGAACTGTACCTTTTGCTTCTTAGAATTATCTTTTTTAGGGCTTTTTATGACTAAGGTTGACTCTTTATGCCTTGAGAATGAACTACTCTTTACCTCTTTTGATGGTGAACTCATGATACTTGGGCTCTTAAGCATTAATATTTCTGAGACAAATTCATTCTTTTATTTACTGTTATTGCTTATTCACTTGCAGGTCTACTCTTTAATCATGAATAAATTCATTGTCACAACTTTTATATACTGCTCTATTTAATGTTAAGAGCTTCCCTATTTTTCTCTTGAATCTATTATTTATTTCAAAGAGATTGCAACTTGACAGTTTTATTGTCTTTTCTTGTAAAAAATAAATGCATACATGTCATTTGACACCCATCTCTATTTTGTGAATCATCTTTGCTCTATATATGTTGATTAAGGTTAGCATTGGCCTTATAATTCTTGATGTTGTTGCAACCTTTATTCACTGTCACCTTTGGTATTTTAATCTCCAATCTACTCAAACAAAATAAACTTCATTATTGGGTTGTATCATAGGCACTCTATGTAGGCTGCTCACACAACCCTTGTCATTCACTTTTGACCTTATCATACTATCTTTTTGACTTTATCACTATATTTTGTCTTTAATAGTGATTGTGTGAGGTCTACAACAAAAATCTCTATGTCATATAACCATTGTGAATAAGTATTCATGCTCGTTTAATATCCTTGGATTGACTTGATAGCCATATATGCCTGGAAGTTGATCCTTTTATCCTTTGCTTGAGATTTTTCAGACTTTGAGGGTTGCAACTGTCTCTTTATTTATTGACTTGATTCTTTTGGATGTTATGTTCTTTGTATTGCTACTACTTCATGAAATTCTGAAGAGACTATTGCAACAACTCTGCTTCAACAACTACAATTTTCCATAATACATGTAGCCTTCAAGTATATAACAAATCACATTACTACTATGATTATCCTTCATTATGTTTAGGACAAAAGCTTTCTCTGTATCCTTATCATTTCATTGTGAAGATGATCCATCCTTGATCACATCTCCTTTTGTCACAATATTGACTACTTATTAATGCTCTGTTTAAAAATGCAACAACAATGAACATTGTTCAACTCTTCATTCTTTTGATATAGGTGTTGCTCTCTATTTTGGGTAGGGTTCTATCATTGTATGCTCAAAGGATGCTTTTTTGATAGTGATATATGTGCTTTGTGGACTAGAATGGGTTGTGCTATTGTTGTCCTTGAATAGGTTGACTCATTGCTTGCTATGGGTTGTCCTTCCATCTTTAATGGTTTCCTTTGACTGTCATTTATTTGTGTATATCTCTGATTGGACTCTCTTTGTCTTGTAGAAGCTTCATATGTCTGTCTTCACCTTGATATTGATGTGCTTGTATGTGGAGGCTTGGAAGCTTGTATGATAGTCTAATACAAGTTATCAAGCATTCTTTCCTTCAAGGGTTTAGACTATCAAAGGTGTGAGTCCATGTTTTGAAACATGTGAACTACTCTTCAAGAAATTTCATTCATTCTCTCTTCAAGAAATTTCATTCATTCTTTATCATAGATTTTGGACTGATGTTCTTTAAAAGCACAAAAATAAAGAGGTAAAATCCTCTATATACATGCAAAAATTAATCTCTGTCATGAAACACAAAGATGGTGTGAATGTAAAAGAAGAACGTGCCCAGAACTTGTTGAGCCTTTGCATGATATGGTCCTTTGTAGTTGGCACGTGGCTTCTCTTAACCTTTTCATGCAAACTCCTTCATTGAAGAGGCTACCTTCGTGTTCAAACTCTTTGAGGTAACCCTTTGACCGCTCCTTCATTTTTTGACTGCTCTCCTTTACACATGACCCATTACATAGGTCAGATGATTGCCTTTTTATGAATCTTGAGATATTTATCTTTGATGTTGTAGGAGACATGTGAAACTTTGCATGGGAACCTACTCACATCAAGACTTCATTCTCATGAAAGAACTTAGAGTAGACATAAAATGAAGCCCTAAATGCATGCAAAACAGTAATGTACCCTTTTGGAATATATCTTAATTTCGTCCTAAATCAACAATTCTAACTTAAAATGAGATTTGTAATACTTTTTTTAATATAATTTAATGGATTCTAAAGACATTTTTACTATCATAATGCTAAGAATAATTTTAGATGGAACTTATCTTGATAACTTTCCTTGATTATGTTGATCATAAACCTCCCCCATAAATTGATTATCATCTTCTTACAAACTGCTCTAGAACTCTTACAGGCTCCTCATAAATCTTTCATTAAATTCCTCACTATCTACTCCTATATTATATATTGATTTCCATATGCTCATAAATCTCTCATTGCACAACTTGTTTCACCCTTCAATGTGGAGCATCAATATAGGATTGGGTCCTTTTGATTAGTGATATGAACTTTTGTGACAGAGTCTTCCTTGATCAGTCATGTCAGCTCCTCATGCATCCGTATTTGGTATTTATGTTGTCATATTGGTGCATTCAGATTTGAATAAAATAAATATATAAATTCTTTTATCTTCCCCCATTAGAATGATATTGATGTCTCTTAAATAAGAAATGAAAAGATGTGAATGTGAACAGTTGCCATCCCGACATGAGATCACATCCCATATCAAAAGATAACTGATGCTAATGATTAGTTAATTAATGTAAGCATCTATTATCTTTCCTTGGCCATGAATGTGGGAATGCTTTTGCATGTATTGCTTGTCATTGATGAGTATATTTACTTATTAATTATAATCCGATATTCATAATTAATCATCTGACCAGTCTTTGGGTTTGATAAGGCATATCAATTGGTTTGATGCTGCCAACTATAATGTTAATTTATACTTTACCAAGTTGATTATTCTTTTCATCTTATAGATGTCATCTTAGGGAATATATTGGTTTATTAGTTAGATCATTCTCAGTGATGATATTAACCTTCATTTCTCTTAGTTCCTCTTGGTGTGTTTGCATGTGTTACCTAAATAATACCCAACCTCATCATGAAGAAATTGTACCTCTTCGTGCTAATTGATGTTTATTATCCATATATTTTGATTCGTGTTTTCCTAGCATTCCTCCCCATTGACAAATGAGAGTTGGTTCCTAATATATCTCTACCCCTCGATCGAATGGTTGCTTGAGAGGGATCACATCTCTTCTAATATCCATCACACCTTTTAATTATTTATCAATTGGATATCAATAATCGTTTACCTCCTTGACTAAGTCAAATCTAACTAGTTTTGATTACATTGTTGACTTGTTAATATTCCAACATTGTTTATTGTCCTCTACCACCTCATGTTTGCTAATATATAACATTCATTTTGAAACGTATGTATTCTTGCTTTCATGATACGCTGCCTTGTGAATCCACTCTTGCTGAATATCATTGTCTATTGTTGAGGAGACAACCTCTAACACCAACAATTTGCTTAATATTTGATATAATAATTAACTTTATTTATTGATCAAAATGAGTGCTATTGTATTATATATTATTTTTTATTATTATTGAATATTTGTTTTGTAAACTTATTTATTATTATATTTGTTTCTAATTACATTGTTATGGGAGTGAATGTTTACTTATTAATTAATTATTGAATGTCAGGCACTTGAGAGTGAACCCTACAATATTTCAAGGCCCATCTCTAGCTGCTAAGTCATTTATAGTAGTGTTGTTCTTGGGAAATCAAAGCAACATAGGTGATGAGACACTAGATATATGGCTGAATGCGGTATAAATGTCTAAAAATATGGAAAACACTTTGGTATGCAACATGAACAAAGACTAGGATGAATAATTTGCTCAATTTAGCTGCATAATAAATGATTAACATTCTTTCAAAAAATTGAACAAATTTCGCTTTATGTGAACCATAGAGTATAGTCTGACTGATTAATAGTAAATGCAAGAGAAAGGTCCATATCTAGATCATGTTACCTTTGTTTCTATTCTGATTGATGCAAAAGGATGTTACCACAATCTTTTAAGTAATGCAGCTCTAGTGTCAAAGAATGCAATGGTTTGATGTTATGATTCAAAGAATTTGTATTGCAACCATAGTAGAACATTTGTTATGATAAAAATAAGATATTATTTGTTACTTTTCAATATGAATACAATGCAAAATTGCTATTGATTATTTGTTCAAAACTTAACCTACTTAAAATGACTTTTTATTTTAAGTGGAAATTTTGTTTATGACCTTGTTTGAGATTTGTTTGTCTAATCCAAAAATAAAGATTCCCTAATAGGATATAAATTTCTCTTGCCTCCAATGACTTTTACTTTAGGTTGGATTTTTGTCAAGGCCCATTTTGAAATATGTTTTTGTTGCAAAAGTAAAGATTCCCTAATAGGATATACACTTCTCCTGCTTCCAATGACTTTTACTTTAGGTTAGAGTTTTGTCAAGGACCTTTTTGAAATCTATTTATCTGTTATAAAATTTAATCCATAATTTGTGTTTCGTTAATTTGTTGAACCTGTAATTTTTTTTCCTTTTAAAAACTAAATTATAGATTCTATGAGCTAGAAGATTACAGTTTAGTGGTTCACCAATATGATTCGACTATTCCAAAGGGCATGAATGGAGTGACTAGTTAAGATAGCTTATTCTTTGCATAAAATTTGTTAGGGGTCAAAAATAGATAGCCTTGATAAGAAGGTTGGTTATTCCTTGAGGTCATGTTTTCTAACAGCATAAAGAATGATCAATAGACCAAGACCATTCTTTAAGATTTGTGTCTCATTTTTTTTAGCTTTTTTTAAGTTTATGTTTTATTTAAGAATTTATTAATTTTGATCTTAACGTTAAATTTAAAAATCATAATTATGAAAAAAAAAATTAACCCCCTTCCTTCGCCTCACAACATAAGCCCCTTTCCTTCGCCCCAACTCCTTTTTTACCCCAACTTGGTAGTAAGTAAGACCAAGGCAACACATACGGGTCTTGAGTTAGGTCACGGGGATACTCTAGAGGTAAAAAAAAGACCATCTTCCTAAATGTTTTATGAATATTTAAAAAAAAGTATCAATTGTTACTAAAATAATACACAATCGATAAGTATAAATAACCCTCGCAACATAAGCCCCCTTCCTTCGCCTCAACTCCTTTTTGACCCTCACTTGGTAGCAAGTAAGACCAATGTAAGGCAGACAGGTGTTGGTCTACGTCATAGGGAAAATATCTCTAATTTAGAAAAAAACATAGTCCCCCCCTTCTTAATTGGCGAAAACCATTTCTTTAAGGTTTGTGTCTTGTTTTCTTTGCATTTTTTTTAGTTTAAGTTTTATTTAAGAATTTATTTATTTTGATCTCAACATTAAATTTAAAAATCACAATTTTGAAAATAAAGTTTACCCCCTTACTTTCGCCTCAACTCCTTCTTGACCCCAACTTGGCAGTAAGTAATACCAAGGTAAGGCAGACATGCGTTGATCTGGGTCATGGGAAATGCCTTTAATTTAAAAATAACATAGTCCCCCCCTTCTTAATAGACGGAGACCATTTCTTTAAGTTTTGTGTCTCATTTTCTTTGCATTTTTTTTAGTTTACATTTTATTTAAGAATTTATTTATTTTGATCTCAACACTAAATTTACAAATCACAATTTGAAAATAAATTGTACCCCCTTACTTTCGCCTCAACTCCTTGACCCCAACTTGGCAGTAAGACCAAGGTAAGGCAGACAAACATTGGGCTGGGTCACAAAGATACTCTAGAGGTAAAAAAAACATAAAATTCCTTCCTAAATATTTTATGAATATTTTTAAAAAAGTATGAATTGTTACTAAAATAATACACAATCGATAATTATAAATAACCCTCGCAACATAAACCCCCTTCTTTCACCTCAACTCCTTCCTGACCCCAACTTGGCAATAAGTAAGACCAAGGTAAGGTGGACATGCGTTGGTCTGGGTCGTGGGAAATGCCTCTAATTAAAAAAAAAACATAGTCCCCCCTTCTTAATAGGCGAAGACTATTTTCTTTAAGGTTTGTGTCTCGTTTTCCTTGCATTTTTCTTTTAGTTTACATTTTTATTTAAGAATTTATTTATTTTGATCTCAACATTGAATATAAAAATCACAATTTTGAAAATAAATTCTACCCCCTTTCTTTCGCCTGATCTCCTTCTTGACCCCAACTTGGCAGTAAGTAAGACCAAGGTAAGATAGACGGGCCTTGGGCTGAATCATGGGGATACTGTAGAGGTAAACATAAAAAACATAAACCCCCTTCCTAAATGTTTTATGAATATTTAAAAAAAAAGTATGAATTATTACTAAAATAATACACAATCGATAATTATAAATAACCCTCGCAACATAAGGCCCTTTCCTTCTCCTCAACTCTTTTCTGACCCCAACTTGGTAGTAAGTAAGACCAAGGTAAGGTGGACAAGTGTTGGTCTGGATCATTGGAAAAATGCCTCTAATTTAGAAAAAAACATAGTCCCCCCTCTTCTTAATAGGCTAAGACCATTTTTTAAGGTTTGTGTCTCGTTTTATTTGCATTTTTTTTAAGTTTATGTTTTATTTAAGAAATTTATTTTGATCTCAACACTAAATTTAAAAATCACAATTTTGAAAATAAAGTTTATCCTCTTACTTTCGTCTCGTCTCCTTCTTGACCCCAACTTGGTAGTAAGTAAGACCAAGGTAAGATAGACGGACCTTGGGCTAGGTCACGGGGATACTCTATAGGTTAAAAAAATATAAGCCCCCTTCCTAAATGTTTTATGAATATTTTAAAAAAAAAATGAATTGTTGCTAAAATAATGCATAATCAATAATTATAAATAACCTTCACAACATAAGCCCCTTCCTTCACCTCAACTCTTTCCTGACCCCAACTTGGTTGTAAGTAAGACTAAGGTAAGGCAGACATGCGTTGGTCTAGGTCGTGGAGAATGCTTCTAATTTAAAAGAAAACATAGTTCCCCCCTTTCTTAATAGGCGAAGACCATTTTCTTTAAAGTTTGTGTCTCGTTTTTTCTTTGCATTTTTTTTAGTTTACTTTTTTATTTAAAAATTTATTTATTTTGATATCAACACTAAATATAAAAATCACAATTTTTAAAAAACAAATTCTACCCCCTTTCTTTCACTTGAGCTCCTTCTTGACCCCAACTTGGCCGTAAGTAAGACCAAGGTAAGGTAGACGGACCTTGGGATGGGTCACAGGGATACTGCAGAAGTAAAATTAAAAACATAAGCCCCCTTCCTAAATGTTTTATGAATATTTAAAAAAAAAAGTATGAATTGCTACTAAAATAATGCACAATCGATAATTATAAATAACCCTCGCAACATAAGCCCCCTTCCTTCACCTCAACTCCTTCCTGACCCCAATTTGACAGTAAGTGAGACCAAGGTAAGATGAACATGCATTGGTCTGGATCGTGGGGAATGCCTCTAATTTTTTAAAAATAAAATAATCCCCTCTTCTTAATAGCTGAATACCATTTCTTTAAAGTTTGTGTCTCATTTTCTTTGCATTTTTTTAGTTTACATTTTATTTAAGAATTTATTTATTTTGATCTCAACACTAAATTTAAAAAATCACAATTTTGAAAATAAATTTTACCCATTTACTTTCGCCTCAACTCTTTCTTGACCCCAACTTGACAATAAGTAAGGCCAAGGTAAGGCAAACAGACTTTAGGCTGGGTCATGGGGATACTTTAGAGGTAAAAAAAAACATAAGCCCCCTTCCTAAATGTTTTATAAATATTTTTAAAAAAAGTATGAATTGTTACTAAAATAATGCATAATCGATAATTATAAATAACCATCGCAACATAAGCCCCCTTCCTTCGCGTCAACTCCTTCATGGCCCCAACTTGGCAGTAAGTAAGACCAAAGTAAGACAAACATGCGTTGGTTGGGGTCATTGGAAAAATGCCTCTAGTTTAAAAAAACACATAGTCCCCCCTTTCTTAATAGGCCAAGACTATTTCTTTAAGGTTTGTGTCTCGTTTTATTTGCATTTTTTTTAGTTTACATTTTATTTAAGAATTTATTTTGATCTGAACACTAAATTTAAAAATCACAATTTTGAAAATAAAGTTTATCCTCTTACTTTTGTGTTAGCTCCTTGACCTCAACTTGGCAGTAAGACCAAGGTAAGGCAGATGGACCATGGGCTGGGTCACGGATTTACTCTAGAGGTAAAAAAAAAAACATAAGCCCCCTTCCTAAATGTTTTATGAATATTTTTTTAAAAAGCATGAACTATTACTAAAAAATGCATAATCAATAATTATAAATAACTTTCGCAACATAAGCCCCCTCCCTTTGCGTCAACTCCTTTCTAACCCCAACTTGGTTGTAAGTAAAACCAAGGTAAGGTGGATAGGCATTGGTCTCGGTCGTGGAGAATGCCTCTAATTTAAAAAAAAACATAGTCCCCCCCTTTCTTAATAGGCGAAGACCTTTTTTTTAAGGTTTGTGTCTCATTTTCTTTGCATTTTATATTTAGTTTAGGTTTTTAAAAAAAAAAAAAATTATTTTGATCTCAACACTAAATATAAAAAATCACAATTTTGAAAATAAATTCTACCCCCTTTCTTTCACCTGAGCTCCATCTTGACCCCAACTTGGTAGTACGTAAGACCAAGGTAAGGCAGATGGACTTTGGGCTGGGTCACAGGGATATTGTAGAGGTAAAAATAAAAAACATAAGCCCCCTTCCTAAATGTTTTATGAATATTAAAAAAATAGTATGAATTGTTACTAAAATAATACACAATCGATTATTATAAATAACCCTCGCAACATAAGCCCCCTTCCTTCGCCTCAACTCCTTCTTGATCTCAACTTGATAGTAAGTAAGACCAAGGTAAGATGAACATGCATTAGTCTGGGTCATGGGGAATGCCTTTAATTTAAAAAAAAACATAATCCCCCCTTCTTAATAGGCAAATAACATTTCTTTCAAGTTTGTGTCTTGTTTTCTTTGCATTTTTTTAGTTTATATTTTATTTAAAAATTTATTTATTTTGATCTCAACACTAAATTTAAAAATCACAATTTTGAAAATAAAGTTTTACCCTCTTACTTTCGTCTCAGCTCCTTCTTGACCCCAACTTGGCAGTAAGTAAGACCAAGGTAAGGTAGATGGATCTTTGGCTAGGTCACGGAGATACTCTAGTGGTAAAGAAAAAAAAAAAAGTTTGCTTCCTAAATGTTTTATGAATATTTTTTTTAAAAGTATAAATTGTTACTAAAATAATGCATAATCGATAATTATAAATAACATTCGCAACATAAGCCCCTCTTTTTGCCTCAACTCCTTCCTGACCCCAACTTGGTTGTAAGTAAGAACAAAGTAAGGTAGGCAAGCGTTGGTCTGGGTCATGGGGAATGCCTCTAATTTAAAAAAAACAGTCGCCCCTTTCTTAATAGGCGAAGTCCACTTTTCTTTAAGGTTTGTGTCTCGTTTTGTTTGCATTTTTTTTAGTTTACGTTTTTTTTTTTAAATTTATTTATTTTTATCTCAACACTAAATATAAAAATCACAATTTTGAAAATAAATTCTACCCCTCTTTTCTTTTGCTTGAGCTCCTTCTTGACCCCAACTTGGCAGTAAGTAAGACCAAGGTAAGGCAGATGGACCTTGGACTGGGTCACGAGGATACTGTAGAGATAAAAATAAAAAACATAAGCCCCCTTCCTAAATGTTTTATGAATATTTTAATAAAAAATATGAATTGTTACTAAAATAATACACAATCAATAATTATAAATAACCCTCGCAACATAAGCTCCCTTCCTTCAACTCAACTCCTTCCTGACCCCAACTTGGCAGTAAGTAAGACCAAGGTAAGGTGGACAAGTGTTGGTCTGAGTCGTGGGGAATGCCTCTAATTTAAAGAAAAACATAGTCCCCCCTTATTAATAGGCGAAGACCATTTTTCTTTAAAGTTTGTGTCTCGTTTTTTGTGCATTTTTTTTAGTTTACGTTTTATTTAACAATTTATTTATTTTGATCTCAACACTAAATTTAAAAATCATAATTTTGAAAATAAATTTTACCTTTTTACTTTCACCTCAACTCCTTCTTGACCCCAACTTGGCAGTAAGTAAGACCAAGGTAAGGCAGATGGACCTTGGGCTAGGTCACGGGGTTACTCTAGAGGTAAAAAAAAACAAAAGCTTCCTTCTTAAATTTTTTATGAATGTTTAAAAAAAAAGTATGAATTGTTACTAAAATAATGCACAATCAATTATTATAAATAACCATCACAACTTAAGCCCCCTTCTTTCGCCTCAACTCCTTCCTGACCCCAACATGGCAGTAAGTAAGACCAACGTAAGGTGGATAGGGGTTGGTCTGTGTCATAGGAAAAACATCTCTAATTTAAAAAAAAACATAGTCCCCCCTTCTTAATAGGCCAAAACCATTTCTTTAAGGTTTGTGTCTCATTTTATTTGCATTTTTTTTTACAGGTAATAGGCTAAGGGCACTGGTAGGAAAGAACTGAGGCAAGAAAACCTCCAATCTAGCCCAAGAAAGATTGACTTCCTAGAAAAATATACAGAATCCTTTGATGGTATTTGTACCTTACATTGCTTGGCAATTTTGTCGTTGAAATACAAATTGTAAAAAAATATACAAATGTTGTGGAATTATGAAAGTTTTGAAAGCATTATATTCACTTTCTAATTTTGATCCTGAGGTGTGGCTTAAAAGATACAATCATTTCTTCCTGGTATCCTTGCCCTACAAAACAAACCTACCACCCCAAAAACACAAAACCATGCAGTCAAAAATCTGAAATACATCTTAAATTAACATGTCAACATATGTTAGTACGAGATCAAGCAACAATTTGCTGAATAAAGGAAATCGAACCGCTCTAGTATAGTGGGTGATATAGTGATAATCAAAAAATGCTCCAATCAGACATTTTAATTCTAGAGTTTATCCTAGGACATTTTTTAGGAGAATTATAAAATTTAGAATATGATTCATAGACCACTTGTCCATAAAATGATAGATATAAAGCATATAACTAAATATGAATATAATCCTTGTATTTCATCTACCATAGGTAACCCCATCTATACAATTCTTAGTTTTAAACAAACGAAACATCATTCCTACATTTAACAATAGTTCTATTATTAAGAAAACATTAATATGGCCTAGAAACCATAGTTGTCTATACTGCCTAATTAGAATTGAAATTGAAGTAGACACAACCAAAAATAAGATTCAAATGAAGCATGTTTTGCCCATATTAATCAGTGGACTCAAACAAACCGAAAAGCCCATACTAAGTCTAAATAACATAGACTAATAGATTAAAAGACCTCTGTAATAACTATACTATAACATAGATCACACTGAAGTAAAGAGTAATATAACATAATAACAACGTACAAGGTGGTAGAATCTGAATGTCACCAGATTGAATAAAATTTTGGGTCCTCAAGGGGGCAACGCGGTGAGAGTTTTTCCTCTTGTCCTTGGGAGTCTGGGATTACAGGCCCCCCATCCAACTCAATACCCTACAGGTTTAGGTAATCCTCAAACCAGGAGTCCTTGCTTGGAGCGCGAAGGTGAAAAAGGCAGAAGAGGAACTCAAGGCTCCTACGAATTTCTTTAGTTTTGGCATTGAAGGTGGTTGGATCTTCAATAACCAGAATATGCTTCCTAGGCACTAGGTTGTTATTAATGATCAAGATGTCATAATGCCTAGGCCTTGGGATGGTCAATTCATCACTAATATTGACAAGAACCTTCTCCATCTCCCCCAGAATGGATACTTTGAAGACATCCTTGCAAAGGGCAGTCGTAACCTCTCTGTCCTTCACAAAATACATTGTCACAAATAGGAACATGGCTGCTATATCCTGGTTGGCCCTAGTGTGGTCATCATTAATGAGATATTCATGCCCTAGAACTCTTTCGACTGCATAAATCACCACCTCATGAGGGAGACAAATAATCCTTCTCAACCTATCCTTCGTGATCTCTTCATAGAAGGCCATCTGTCTTTTAAAACTTGTCAATGTAACTGGGTATCCATGGATGGAATTCACTTTTGATAAGCTTGAGAAAATTGGAAAGGTTTGTCTGTGAATTCTTATTTAATAAGGGGATAATCAATGCATTTGCAATAATGAGGGCTAGGAGTAATGATATTATGACACTTAGATCATTTTCTTAAGATTTCGGGTGATATGCCAACACAATTAAGATTTGAAATTATTGTTATGATAGAGCTTTCTTGTTGATCACAGAGTCATGTAATCATTAAAGATCAAGATAGTAACTGCATACTAGTACTTATGCCTGCCAATAACTTAAGCGTATGATTTATGTGTTAGACACCCTTGAAGAAAGGGGAGGGGAACACATAGTTAAATACATCCCACTAAACAAGGCTGAATCTTAGGATAAGGCTAACTTTTTAGAGTTAATGAGGATGGTGATCCAAACCCCCTCTTAGTTTAAAAAAGGTTAATAAAACTAACCTTATGCCTACCAATAACTTAAGCTTATGATTTATGTGTTATACACCCTCGAAGAAAGGGGAGGGGAACACATAGTTGAAAACATCCCACTAAATAAGGCTGAATCTTAGGATAAGGCTAACTTTTCAGAGTTAATGAGGATGATGATCCAAACCCCCTCTTAGTTTAAAAAAGGTTAATAAAACTAAAGGTTATAATTCTAGCTAAAATTTGAATTTGAAGGATACATCAAGGGATAATGATTAGTTTAGGGATGGTGGCTTGACATAATGTTGATGAAGGAGTAGTCATATGCACCTTTATTTGCTAGCTGATCCATTCTGGAGTTGCCTTCTCTATAAATATGGTTAAAGGTAATTTCATCCAAGGATTGAATATCAATCATGATGTTTGAAAGGGTAGCATTGAGTTTCCAATTAGGCATATTCCTTTTTCTGAGGGCATTAATAATGATAGTCGAGTCCCCTTCTATGTTTATCTTTCCTATTTTTCAGGATTTTG
Source organism: Cryptomeria japonica (assembly GCF_030272615.1). Lineage (NCBI taxonomy): Eukaryota > Viridiplantae > Streptophyta > Pinopsida > Cupressales > Cupressaceae > Cryptomeria > Cryptomeria japonica. The sequence continues at coordinate 602,876,929 of NC_081411.1, read as the reverse complement.
CATAATTTTATACCTTCATGTAGGGCTCTTAATTCAGCTTCATTGTTGGAGCTTATACCCATTAGCGAGGCTAGGGCTGCAATTTCCCCCCCTTTCAAATTGTGTATACAACATCCAATTCCCGCAATACTAGGATTTCCTCCGGAAGCCCCATCAAAGTTGAGCTTAATCCAACCATCTTTAGGGGGGTCCACTTGCACTCTTTACGTTTTTTTTGGTTGATGGATGACCCATCTCCAACATATGGGGGAATTTTCAGACCAATCCATTTTAGTCTCATTTTCCCATCCCATTCAGTCATTTCCGAATTTTTATGACCCTTCATAGAGTGACAGTTGATTAATTCAATTATGGCTGCCTCAACCTTATTTGTTAGTTGAGGCCAGTCCATCTTGTAATCTTTAAAGATCCTCATGTTTCTTTCTTTTCAGATCTCACAAATCAATAGTGATGGAGCTATAACCCATAAACCCTCATATATACAACTTTTGTTTTTGATTGGCCATGCTTGGAGCATGGCTAAGATTGAATTAGGGATGGGGGCATACCAATTCATCTGCTTTTTAAGCCAACCCCAACAATTGTGGGAGTAGTCACAAGTCACCAATAGATGCTTGGTGGTTTCCTCCATCTTCTCACAGAGAGGGCATCTACTTGGTCCCTCAAAACCCATTCTTCTGAATGTGGAAGCTACTAGGATTTTGTCCTATAGTGCCAACCAAGCAAAAAACCCAGCTTTGGGATGAGATATTTTATCCCAGCATAGTTTTAGTGGGATGCTCATATCTTTGAATTGACCTTTTCTAATGAGTTCATTGTAGCCTTCTTTTGTGCTATATTTATCGTTCTTAGATCCATCCCATGCTAATCCATCCTCTTTTTGACTAAAAGAGATTTTTCTTCAAGCCAATGTCACTTCCAGTACTTTTCACTCATTAGGTGGGAGATCTAAGTTTCCTAAGGATCTCCACTTCCATCATTTAATGCCATTGATAGATATTTCCTCTATATAGTCTAAAACCTTATCTCCCCACCGTCTCTCCAGGATTGTTTTGGCAGTATCAAATTTATGTTCTCTAATGATTGCAGGGTAGCCTCCCCAAGAATCCATCCATAATAATGCTTTCTCTCCATTCCCTAGATTCCATGTAAGCTTATTTGATATGATTTCCTTACAGTACATCATGAAATTCCAAATTCTTGAACCCTTAGGGGAGGAAGAAATTCTAAAGATGTTGATTGGATCAAAATTTTGGAGGTATTTGTTATAAAGTAATTTAGCCCACTTTAAATGGGGGTTATTATACATTCTCCAAACCAACTTTGCCCCTAGGGCTTTGCTCTAGAGAATTATGTCTTTTAACCCCAACCCCCCTTTTTCTTTTGGTTTACAAATTGTATCCCATGCCACTAGGGGCATTTTGAATTTTTCATTTTCTCCTTACCAAAAGAAGGTCCTTAGGTGTTTGTTCATTTCATTCTTTTTGATATAGGTAGGTCAATACAGGAGAGTTGGTATATGGGCATGACAGATAGAACTGATTTTATCATAGTTGCCTTGCCAGCCGAGGAAAGCCACCTTCCTTTCCAAGTATCTATTCCTTTTTATAATTTTTGTTAGAATTTGGTCCCATAAATACGAGGATCTACATCCCTTATCCAAGGGTGTACCTAGGTATTTGCAGGGTAGATTACCTTTATTGAAATTGAGGATGTTGCTTATATTATTTGCTAGTTTTTCTTCTATGTTGAAAGAAGAATATATTTGACTTTAGGGTATTAATTTCTTGGCCAGAAGCCAATGACTAGGTGTTTAGAATTTGTTTGATAGACTTGGCTTCTAGCATGTCACTATGTCCAAAGAGCATAATGTCATCTACAAATTGTTGGTGTGTGGTGGCTTCAAGTCCATTGATAATTTTGATGCCCTGGATAGATGACTTCTCCCTGGCCCTATTGAACAGTCTACCTAGAGATTCAACCATTAAAATGAAGAGAAAGGGAGATATAGGGTCCCCTTGCCTAAGCCCTCTAAAGATGTCAAAAAATCCCACAAGAGATCCATTTACAAGAATTGACATTCTGGGTGTGGAAATACATTTGTAAATAAGGTTGATCCATTGTTTTGCAAAGCCAAAGGCTTCTAGGCATTTCCATAAGAAATGCCAATCTACCTTGTCGTAGGCTTTTTTGATGTCTCACTTAATAAGCATACTTGATTCTTTATTAGTCTGTACTAAGTGTATTGCTTCTTGGGCAATGATGATTCCATCATAGATTGAGCGACCTAGCATGAATCTAGTTTGTTCCTCACTATTCAGCTTGGGAAGAAACTTATGTAATCGATTTGCAATTGTTTTTGTTAGTAGTTTGCATAATGTGTTACAAAGGGCTATAGGTCTAAAGTCTTCAAAGCACTCAACTTTCTATTTTTTTGGTATTAGGGCTATAAATGTATTGTTTAGTTCCTTTAGGATTTTTCCAGAGTTTCTTATTCCTTCTAATGCACCACTGACCTCATCACCAATAAAGTTCTAGCATTGCTGGTAAAAAGAAGCTAGGAAACCATCAAGTTTGGTGGCTTTGTCCAGGTTCATCTAGAAAAGTGCTTTCTCAATTTCTTCCTTAGTGAATTTTACATTTAGAAACTGATTCTGCTCTTTGTTTATTAGCTTTGGGATACAGTTGAGGACCTCGTTCCTAGAAGCTAATCTTGATCCTTCCAGGTTATTAAAGATGATGTCAAAGTAATCAATTGCTTCTTTGGAAATGGCATCCATATTGTTGCTAAGATTACCAGATTTAGTCTTAATGTTGGTAATTTTATTTATTATTCCTTTCTGCTTGGTACTATTGTGGAAGAATTTGGTATTTTTATCCTCTGATTCTAGCCAGTGTTCCCTTGACTTTTGTTACTAGAAAATTTCTTCTCTAGCCAAAATTTCTTCATATTCTATTAATAGGGATCTTTCTTTATGGTAAAGGTAATTTTCCATACCCTTCCTAATAAGCTCTTCGTTTATTTCTTTTAAAGCTTCTTCTATTTTAATTTTTTTGCCGAAGATATTTCCAAAATGGTTCTTATTCCAAGCTATTAAATTTTGTTTTATTATTTTTAATTGGGTAGCTATCTGGAAAGATGTGGAACCTGTTGCTTTGGATTCCTTCCACCATTTTTCTATTAACTTTAAGATTTTTTCATCTCTTAGCCACATTAGCTCAAATCTAAATGGGCTCGGGGTATTAGGGATTACTTCTAAGATGTTGAGCTAGACTAGGATGTTGTCTGATCTAGATAATGGCAAGATATTTTCTTCAAAGGTGTTGAAAATGTTGGCCAAATTTCTTCGTAAGAAAAATCTATCCAATTTTTCTGCAATATTGCAAAATCCTTTTCTCCTATTATTCCAAGTAAAAGAGTTCATCTCAGTTTTGACTTCCATTAGATTGCTATTTATAATCCATTCTCTAAAATCTATGGTGGCCTTGGAAACTTTATTAAAAGCCCCCATTTCTCCAAAGGATCCGCTATGGCATTGAAATCCCCTCCTATAATACACAAATGATCTGGTTCTGAATGGGGCCATACACAATTATCAGGAGGAATTTTAAATTATTCTTGTTACTATTAACCATTCCACACATCCAACTGGGAGACTTATATATTGATTCAAAGGAGATTGTCCTAGGGTCCCATATTACAACTAATCCTTCAGAAGCCCCCATGGGTGGGAGCCCCACTACTTCTCTTGTCCCTAATTTATTGTTAAATGCTTCTAAATCATCCTTATTTAATTTTGATTCTTGTATTAAAATTAATTTTGGGCTAAATTTTGTTATGCAACATTTAATGATTCACTGCTTGTTAGGGGCATTCAGGCCCCTAACATTCCACGTAAAGAGCCTCATTTCTCCTTGGAAAGGACCTTCCCCTTCCTTGGATAAACAAATATTTGTCAATTTAATTTGGCCTTTTGCCTTACCTCCTTGGTTGAGAAGCTTTGATATGGGTTTCCTACCCCTTCTTTTAATTGCTTTGGCACAATTTGGGGAACCAATATCTTCTAGGATGGCTAATCCTAGGTTGCCATTTTCTAATTCCTTTTCTATTTCCATGATAACAATAACCTTTTGAACTGCATCCACCATAATATATTTCTTCAAGAGCCTTGACATAAGAAGCCTTTTTTGATAAGCTAGTTCATCATCATCAACAACATCTTCTATGAAGGTATCCATCAGATCATTAACTATTTCATTGCCCACATAATCTAGGATGATCTTATTTTTTAATTCAATTCTCTTTAAATGTTCCTCCTTGGTTTCCTTGATTTCCATACTTAGGGGGTCTTTAAGTTGTGATTCTGGACAAGCTTTATCGCTCATAATAGAAGGCTGGCAATCCTTGCCATCTGTCTGTCCGATATCCCCTCCATTAATTGCCATTTCTGATTTCTCCCTGGGAGATCCCTCTGTGCACCATTCCAAGAGGGTAAGCTCTTCAATGAGAGGGATAGGGGGTCTATATCGATAAGTGAGGGTGTCTCAAATATGCCACCGTCTCCGTACGCAATTTCCCCTTCCTCTAATTCTTGAATCAGACTTTCCTTTTCCTTCCTACCCATTGTATTCTTTCTCAGGTCCGATTTATCTATGATAGCCTCCTCCTTCAGGATTGAGAGTTAAAACAATCTTATCCTTAGGGGGTAAAGATGGACTCTTTTTTACCAGTTTAGGGTTGGGAAGGGTGAGATCTGGAAAGATAACTTCCTTTGAATCCACTCTACCCTTAAATAATTCCAGTTTAACCCAATACAAAGAGTGATTTGTTATAATTTTAATAGGCTCAATATTGATAGTTTTGATTGGCATTTTAACCATGATCTTGATGGTTGCAGAATCTCTGAAATTTCTTCTAATCCTTCAAAACCCCCGAGTGAGTCACTTATTCTAACAAGGCAATGTTCATGAATAAGCTCTACTGGAAGGTTAGGTAGCTCTACCCACCTTGGGACAAAATGTTCTTCAAAAATCTTAGGGGAAAAATTTGATTGCCATTTAAAAAGGGAGAAACAGTATCCTTTAAAGAATCTAGGTTGAAAATTTAGTATTTTATCCCTTAATTCTGATGATTTGCAATGAATAAACATATAATTGTCTTCTAGGGTTGTGATACTTACTTTCCCTTTGGTTGTAGAGATCAACCACTAGATAATTTCTTGGGTGGAAGTGTCGTATCCACACCATTTGCCAAAAAGACCCCATCTTTTGTAATCCTGCCAAAAATTGTTTGTATACCGATTACTTATGATAATTGATTTTTGACTTGATCTGATATGAGAATTGGCTTGCTTCTCAATATTATGATTTTGAGTCTTGTTTACTAAGTTAATAGCATGAGGAAGGGTCATTGGTGGCTTTGGCAAAGACTCCACATGAATCCTTTTTTCCCCTAGTTTTACCCTATTTGCTCCTGTGGCAATAAAATTTGCAGCTTATTGTGTTATTCCTTGTGGTGGCCACCAATTGTCCTTCCTCACCGGATGGTCCTTGTAGTTTTCCCATGCCGATCTAGGGTTCCTTTGTTTCCCCAATAGATCAGTATCTATTGCGATAGATGCAGAGATATCTTTATTTATTCAAAATATAGATTTATTTTGGCTAATTGGGGGGCCCCTTGGAACCCTAGCCACATCCTTGCAGGTTTGATTCAAAGTAATTGGGATCAAATTTGCACCCATAGCACAAGATTGCATAGATGATAGGGCTCCAAATTAGTTCGCTGATCCCACCTTGTTCTTTGGGGCATTCTGTAAAAATGAATTAGCTTGCCATGGGGATTTCCTCTTTGTCCCATGGTTTCTTTTTGGGTGAAGGATGGACTTCACAGCTGGATGCGAATTCTAGATCACTAATTTCTGTTTACCACTATTCATGGTTTGGGCGAACTTTTTCAAAGCCATATATTTGATTTTCATTTGCATTTTTTTTAATTTATGTTTTATTTAAGAATTTATTTATTTTGATCTCGACACTAAATTTAAAAATCACAATTTTGAAAATAAAGTTTACCCTCTTACTTTCATCTCGGCTCCTTCTTGACCCCAATTTGGTTGTATGTAAGAACAAGGTAAAGTAGATGGGCCTTGGGCTGGGTCACGAGAATACTCTAGAGGTAAAAATAAAAAACATAAGCCCCCTTCCTAAATGTTTTATGAATATTTAAAAAAAAAAAAGTATGAATTGTTACTAAAATAATGTACAATCGATAATTATAAATAACCCTCGCAACATAAGCCCCCTTCCTTCACCTCAACTCCTTGTTGATCCCAACTTGGCAGTAAGTAAGACCAAGGTAAGGTGGACAGGTGTTGGTTTGGGTCATAGGGAATGCATCTAATTTAAAAAAAAACATAGTCTGCCCTCTTCCTAATAGGCGAAGACCATTTTTCTTTAAGATTTGTGTCTCATTTTCTATGCATTTTTTTTAGTTTACATTTTTATTTAAGAATTTATTTATTTTGATTCCGACACTAAATATAAATATAACAATTTTGAAAATAAATTCTACCCCCTTTATTTTGCTTGAGCTCATTCTTGACCCCAACTTGGTAGTGAGTAAGACCAAGGTAAGACAAACGAGCCTTGGGTTGGGTCATGGGGATACTCTAGAGGTAAAAATAAAAAGCATAAGCCCTGTTCCTAGATGTTTTATGAATATTTTAAAAAAAAGTATGAATTTTTATTAAAATAATGCATAATCGATAATTATAAATAACCCTCGCAACATAAAGCCCCTTACTTCACCTCAACTCCTTTCTGACCCCAGCTTAGTAGTAAATAAGACCAAGGTAAGGTAGATAGGCATTGGTCTGGGTCGTGGAGAATGCCTCTAATTTAAAAAAAACATAGTCCTCTCTCTTCTTAATAGGCAAAGACCATTTCTTTAAGGTTTGTGTCTCGTTTTCTTTGCATTTTTTTTTAGTTTACATTTTCTTTAAGAATTTATTTATTTTGATCTCAACACTAAATTTAAAAATCACAATTTTGAAAATAAATTTTACCCCTTTACTTTCGCCTCAACTCCTTCTTGACCCCAACTTGGCAGTAAGTAAGACCAAGGTAAGACAGACAAACTTTGGGTTGGGACGAAGATACTCTAGAGGTAAAAAAAAACATAAGACCCCTTCCTAAATGTTTTATGAATATTAAAAAAAAAGTATGAATTGTTACTAAAATAATGCACAACTGCTAATTATAAATAACCATTGCAACTCTTTCCTGACCCCAACTTGGCAGTAAGTAAGACCAAGGTAAGGCAGACAGGCGTTGGTCTGGGTCATGGAGAATGCCTCTAATTTAAAAAAAAAAAACATAGTCCCCCCTTTCTTAATAGGCCAAAACCTTTTTTTTAAGGTTTGTGTCTAATTTTGTTTGCATTTTTTAGTTTACATTTTATTGAAGAATTTATTTATTTTGATCTCAACACTAAATTTACAAATCATAATTTTGAAAATAAAATCTACCCCCTTTCTTTCACTTGAGCTCCTTCTTGACCCCAACTTGGCAGTAAGTAAGACCAAGGTAAGGTAGAGGGGCCTTGGACTGGGTCACGGGGATACTCTAAAGGTAAAAATAAAAAACATAAGCCCCTTCTTAAATGTTTTATGAATATATATAAAAATAATAATTTATAGTAATGCACAATTGATAATTATAAATAACCTTAGCAACATAAGCCCCCTTCCTTCGCTTCAACTCCTTGTTGACCCCAACTTGGCAGTAAGTAAGACCAAGGTAAGGCAGACAGGTGTTGGTCTGGGTCGTTGGGAATGCCTCTAATTTTTTAAAAAATATAGTCCCTGCCTTCTTAATAGGTCAAGACCATTTCTTTAAGGTTGGTGTCTCGTTTTCTTTGCATTTGTTTTTAGTTTATGTTTTATTTAAGAATTTATTTATTTTGATCTCAACACTAAATTTAAAAAATCATAATTTTGAAAAAAAATTTTAGCCCCCTTCCTTCACCTCACAACATAACCTCCCTTCCTTCGCCTCAACTCCTTTTTTACCCCAACTTGGTAGTAAGTAAGACCAAGGTAAGGCAAATGGATCTTGGGCTAGGTCACAGGGATACTCTAGAGGTGAAAAAAAAATATAAGCCTCTTCCTAAATTTTTTATGAATATTTAAAAAATAAGTATGAATTGTTACTAAAATAATGCACAATGGATAATTATAAATAACTCTCACAACATAAGCTCCTTTTTTTCTTCGCCTTAACTTCTTCCTAACCCCAACTTGAGAATAAGTAAAACTAAGGTAAGGCGGGCAGGCGTTGAGCTGGGTCATGGGGAATACCTCTAATTTAAAAAAATATATATAAGCCCCCTTCTTAATAGGCGAAGACCATTTCTTTAAGGTTTGTGTCTCGTTTTCTTTGATTTTTTTCTAGTTTATGTTTTATTTAAAAATTTATTAATTTTGATCTCAACACTAAATTTTAAAATTACAATTCTGAAAATAAATTTTAGCCTCTTCTTTCACCTCACAACATAAGCCCCCTTTTTTCACCTCAGCTCCTTCGTGACCCCAACTTGATGGTAAGTAAGACCAAGGTAAGGTAGACGGGCCTTGGATTCACTATAAAAATATCATTCAGAGAGCATACAAATTTCACCATAATTATTTAAAAACACATTTTGACTCAACATATTAATACTATATAAATAATTTTTATTATAAATAAAATAAAATATATTGTGTCGTGTCGTGTTGTGTGTAATATTCTGTGTATTTTTGTGTTGTGTTATTTTGTGGTTGTCTTAGGTCAATTAGGAGAGGCCAAACAAGCTTCCACCTTCACGTGGTTGGCCTTGTTAGTAGAGAATGTTTGAAAAAATATGTTTGAAGCTAAAAGAAGTTTGTGTAAATATATTCATTTAAAATAAATAATATTATATGCATGTTAAAATTCTCAAATAAAAAAGAAATTATAGTCTTAATTATAATTAGTTTGTTTATCATTAATGTAAGAGTTTTATCTCAAACTCTAATAAGAATATACTAGTGATATATATAAAACATGACTTTTTTTGTTACAGCATCGTAGCATATTGTTTCCCTATTGCCTTTGTGGCATATCACTATGTGTGCCTATGATGTGTGAATAAATAATATTCCATATAGTTCATATTATATGCATGTTGAAATTTTCAAAGTAAATTTAAGAAATTGTGAATTCAGAGTTGAAAATAAAAGTACATTTTAATTATTCATTATAGTTTTGGGTATAATTATTTCATTTATCATTAGTAGTGTAAGAACCTTATCTCAAACACTTAAAAGAACACACTAGTGATATACACGATTTCTTTTTGTTATGACATCTTAGCATATTGTTTCTCTATGACTTTTGTGGCATATCACTATGTGAACATGTGACGTATGCATGACTTAACCACTATGTGTACCTATGATGTGTGTAAATAAATTATATTTTATATAGTTTATAGTATATGCATATTAAAATTCCCAAAGTAAAAAGAAATTGTGATTTAAAAAATTGTCAAAGTAAAATTAAAAAATTGTGAATTCAAAGGTGAAAATAAAAGTACACTTTAATTATTCATCATAGTTTTAGGTATAATTATTACATTTATCATTAGTAGTGTAAGAACCTTATCTCAAACACTAAAAAGAACACACTAGTGATATAAAATATGATTTCTTTTTGTTATGACATCTTAGCATATTGTTTCCCTATGACTTTTGTGGCATATCACTATGTGAATATGGGATGTATGCATGACTTAACCACTATGTACCTATGATGTGTGTAAATATATTATCACCTGGTTAGAGGATTTAATGATCAAAACTGTTAGGATCTGACTGCACCTTGTTAGGAGGGACCTTGTAAGAGGATTTTCATGCTGCAACTGTTAGGAAGACAACAAGTACAAATGATGTTAGTATAACACCTTATGTGTCTGAAAAGATCTACTTCAGAACATTACAACATCAAAAATACTTCATCTCTCAACTCCTCTGATCTTCGCACTATCAGAAATACAAAATTTGCTCATCACATCTCACACTATCAAGCTCATGTATATATATCCTTTCATACCTCATCACACAATTAAAATTATCATAAGGTCAACTAGAACCTTATTACAATTATCATAAGGTTTGTATATATATATATATCATTTTACCGATCTGAGTGATTTTCATCATTGTAGGTTAACTATGTTTCTTGATCTTTGCCTTGTTGATCAAATCTCATTCATCTGATCAAATCTGCTAGTGCAGTCACAAAGTTATCTTCATTTGATAGTCATCAATGTTGCTGCAAAACTGCATTCATTCATCCTTCGTGGATTTCATGTACTGGTTGTCGGTGTGAAACTCTATCAGTCATTTTATGAGTTGAAGTCCTAATTAGGGTGAACTCACAATATCGGTTCCCACTTTTTAACCAACTTTGACACTTAGATGAATATTTTGAAAAAAACCTTCACTTTCCAACACCTATAACTTTTAAACCATTAAGAATATGAAGATGATATAAAGTTGTGATTTCTAGCATCTTGTTTTTAGATTCTAAATATATTTTTTTCAAATTTGTTTGAATAAATTTTTTATTGATTTTTCCATCTCCCTCAAAAAGTAGGTTTTCACAACAAACAACATTTTTTAAAAGATGTGTATCCCGAATTGCATAATTTTTTTCTATAAATGATAAAAGCTTAATTATTTTTGAATTTGGGTTTGTAACATCAATACACAGAGTATGCAGTTGGTTTGATAGTGATATGTTGAATATTTTTCATTTTATTAAGTTTTGAAGTTTGACTAATTATAATTTAGATATAGGTGTACGTTTGAACACATAACTTGTTCTATATATATCAAAATTTAATTTTCTTTTTTTTGTTAGAAAGAAAACATCAATACCTAGTGCATAGGTATTTTTCAAAAAAAATTTGAATTAGATTACTATTTTTCTCAATGCATTGAACAAAGAAGTTCATGTTCGGTGAAAAACCTACATTCATAAGAAATAAAATAAAAATATATTAATGAAATTAAATATATTAATTGTTATACTATTTGGAAATCTTATAATAAGGACTAAATACTTTTAAAAAAAAAAGTTTTAAATGAATTAATTTGACCCCCCAAAAGCTAATGTAAAATTGGTTTTTTATCAACATTTGATAGATGTAAAGGAGACTCCATTGCAAGTATGATTTAGAAGTAGAGAGGTTCTATCTAAGAAATTTTGATCTAAGAGCCTTTGATTTAACTCTCTCCAATTAATTACTTAAAATGGGACCTCTTAAAGCTTAAATCATTATATTTTCTAAAAAATGTAGGACTTCAGCAAAAATCAGGACGTACCAAAAAGTGGGAACCAGCTTTGTGAGTTCAGCCATTACCGGTTCTGATGAATCTGTCTTTGCTTTATCGATTAAGTTTATCTAGTTGAACCATAAGACTTAGATGACTTGAAGACACATAGTTGCCATCAATGACAATATACAAAATAGTGATCATACATAAATCTAATCTCTATGCATAATAGACATATACTGGTTGCATCAAACAAACACACATTACATTCCATTACATTACCAATTGACCAAATGATCAAATGCCAACAATCTCTCCCTTTGGCATTGATGGCAACACTTAGGAAAAAAATTGTCAACTAAGTGTCCAACACAAAAAGTAACTATATACAAAATACATGGACTCATACCAACACATACTCCCCCTTAGTAATTGTTGCAATTACAAAAATGAAATCATTACTCTCCCTAAATAGTACTTACAAAATTTTGACTCTTAAACTAATTATACTCCCCCTTTGACAATAATGCCAAATAGAAAAGTAAAATACATACATTACATAAAAAATTGTCATAAAAAACTACATATATATGTTGGCAAATGCACACTCCAATGAGATATTGTAGGTGATTGAAGGTTTTGTCATTTATGGTAACCTTGCAATCCTATGACACTAGAAATACAATTTATCGACACTAGCAAAGTCAGACTCTACACCGGCACACAGTCCACTGACAGTGAAAGGAAGTATACCAGCACCCAGGTCGATAGGAATTTTGTTTATAATATATTTTGTAATTTATTGTAAAATCATTGTAAGCTGACTTGGAAAGTTGTAAAATGACTCATATATGTATGAGATCATTATATAACATTTGTAAGGAAGAAGGTAGGCAAAATAAGGCAGACCTATTATGCGAATTATAGGTTAAGGGTTTATGTATGAAGCAGAGCTAAAAATGGTACTGGATCTGGTATAGCAGATGCTATTTTGAAGCAGTACAAGACATTGGATTTGCATAATCCATTTTGTAAGTCAGTGAGACTTCTCATTTTATAATTGAGCAATGAGCTCTAGGCACTTGACCTTCCTACATGTGCAAACCCCTATTATAAGAGTAATATTCACTTATTGGCCAGTAAGGGAATATTGTGGGTCAAAAATCCCATTGAGGTTTTTTCCACACTGGGTTTCCTCGTTAAACTACTATGTTATGGTGTGTTTTCTTGTGGTTGTTGTTTTGATTAAGTAAAAATAGGTATTTGAAAGGTACCCAAACCTTTTACAAGCCAGGAGAACAGAGAAGCATAAAAAAGTGCCTCATCACTTCAAAAAGTCAAAAATGAACCCACCGGATGGGCACAACTTAAAACATCATTACATAATTACATAAAAATCGAAACATACAGCAATAAGAAAGCAAAAGACAACAAAGAGAAAGAACCAAGGACAATAACTGGAACTAAATACTATTCAGGATCTCCTCAGCATGAACAACCATTTGTTTCATGTTTTTTGCTGAGGTCTTCATATCCTCCAGCTCATGACCTTCGATGTCGACCTTATTCTTTGTGTTGGCTCTAGTCCTCCTTTCATGACCCTTCTTGTCCACCTTCTCTTTATCACCTTCCTTCTTTGCATTGTTCTCGTACCTGTTGATAAAGATGTTCATATTGTCCACTGAAGATTTAAGAATTTGGAAATTTTGATCAACAATCTGCTTAACATTGTGCTCCAGCTTGTCAATTCTACTGCCAAAATCTTTCAGTTTGTTGTCCATTTCCTTTCTATCTCCCATCTTATTGACCTTTTTCTCCATGGCTAAGATTTTTCCAACCATACATTCAATAGCTTGCACATTATGCAAAATGGCCACTAACTCTTTAACATGCTTTGCCAAGGGCTTGTCACCAACTGTAATTTTTTCCATGGCTTATGTATCTATTTTCAGGCTATTAATATCCTTCACCAGAGTAGTGATGGTCTCACAGAAGGCCTTAATGGTATCTTTGTCACCACTATCACTTTGACCCCCTTTTTCCTCATTATGCAATCTAGTGGTATTCATGGTCTTTATGGTTTCCAAATTATCCTTAACCGGGTTACCCTCCCCTTCTTTGTCCTGACTATCAATCCTCTTATTTTCATCATCCTCGTCCTTAGACTCAACCAAAACATAATTGAGATCAGAATTGCTACCCTTTTTAGTGTTCTTTTTCTGAGCCTTCTTTCCAGAGGCTTTTCCTTTCCTCTTTTTAACAGGTCATTCCTCAAGGAAATCAATTTCAAAGTCTAACATTTCATATTCCACAATAATCCTCCTCTTCTTAGCCCTAATCCTCCCTTTTTTGCTAGTTTCTTTCGACTCTCCCTCGGTCTGAGAATCAAAGTGGAAGCCACTATCCTTACTTTCCATAGTCTCATCTCTGGCATTTTTGCCTTTAATAGGCTTTTCAATGCACTTCCCCTTTAGCATTTTGCAAACCAAGACCATGAGCCCCTGGTGGAGGGTATGATCACCTTTAGGGTCCTTCTGGATCTCCTTTATAGTATGATCCATTGAATAGGCTAGGTAATAGGGAAGGCTAACCCTTTCACCATGATGGAAATGGTTAAGAAGGACAAAGTGATGCCCATAAGCCCTGGTAAACCTACCATCTAAGGTAATATATTCAATAGAAGCAAATAAGACGAACCTCCATGGCCTGCAAATTCTCCTCAGGGAGTGGTAGGAGTTGTCAATTTTGATCATCTTTCTTCTCTCACCATCTGTAACAGGAAACTTGTCTCTCTATCCCTATAAAATTTCATACCCTCGGTAGTCATCCCCGTGGCCTCAACGATAACCTCTTTGTCAACATTCATCATATGTGATCCAATCAGAACTTTTCCATTTTTCCAGTTCTTTATGAAGTAGCTGGTAATTGTGGGGTCCTTCCCATTCAGTCATTCCATGAAAACATTGAGCCCCCCCTACTGAAGGATACTCCACACTTCTTCGTTCTTTCTCCATTCAGCGCATGAAGCAGGTTTGAATCTCTTCTTGTTTCCTCCCATTTTTCCAGCACCTTCCTTGCAATGCCTTCTCTCGTTTTGATAACTTTTCCTCTGGTTTCTATGGTTATTCTATAAGAGCACCCATAATCTGTGCCAAATAATGATGATATGACACCTATCTAAAAGCTCATTATCTTCAAGCAAGCCCTACATCGAAAAAGGCGGAAAGGTCATTAGAAATAATGATTAAAAGTACCACGTTGCCTTGTATAGCTTCGGTCTTGATTGAGTAAGGATTTCATTTCACTTGCAATCTCCTTTTCTCCATAATAGGTGATTATGTTTTCCTATTGGCAAGCCAAGTTGGCTACCCAATCAGCACAAGAGTTGGCCTCCCTATAAACATGTGTAAAAACAAACATTTCAAACTCTTCGCTTATTTTCCTTGTTGCTTTAATGGCATTACTAATCGACCATGATGGTGGGAATTTCATATTTCATTCGAACCCCTTATTTAACACTTCTTTGAAGATTTCTACATTTTTTTGCAGATTTTTGGCCTTGAAACCTCTGGTTGAAGGCTCAAATGGAATGATCTTAACAACCCAAAATGTAGTATTATAGTCCTCGAAGGAAGCTTTCCAATGAATATAATTTTATTACATATTGAGTTTATTATGAACTTATTTTTTTAATTTTACCAAATATAGGTTTTTCACTGAACATGAACTTCTCTGTTCAACTCATTGGGAAAAATAGGAAACTAATTCAAAAGAATTTTGAAAAATATCTAAGCCCTGGGTATTGATGTCTTCTTTCTAACAAAAAAAATAAAATTGAATTTCGATATATATAGAATAAGTTATGTGTTCAAACGTAAACCTATGTCTGAATTATGACTAGTCGGACTTCAAAACTTAATAAAATGAAAAATATTGAACATATCACTATCAAACCAACTGCAAGCCTTGGATATTGATGTTACAAACCAAACTTCAAAAGAATTGAGTTTTTATCATTTATAGAAAAAAAGTTATGTGTTTCGAGAGGAACATCACTCTTAAAAAATGTAGTTTGTTGTAAAAAACTACTTTTCGAGGGAGATGGAAAAATTAAAAAAAAATCCTTCAAAAAAATTTGAAAAAAATACATATAGAATCTGCAGACAAAATTCTACAAATCACTAATTTACATCATCTTCAAATTATTAATAGTTTAAAAGTTATAGTTGTTAGAAGTTGAAGATTATTTTAAAATTGTTCATCTCAGTGTCAAAAGTGGCAAAAAAGTGGGACCCATTATTGTGAGTTCACCCACACCAAACTTTCTTTTTACCGATAGACAGTAAGGCTGTTATTCTTGTTTACTGCAATATTTATGCTTATCGATAGACACTATTGATATGCTTTTCATGTTTTAAATTGAAGTAAATTCACAAACCGGTAAGATACCGATTCACCCCCGCCCCCCCCCCCCCCCCCCCCCTCTCAGTATCTTTGGGATTCTTAACAATTGGTATCAGAGCTTGGTCCTTTATTTTTAGAAGCCTAATAGCTTGAGGAAGATCTTGACACTGGTAGAGATGGAAAACTTGATGAAGCAATTAGAAGGAGCTCTCTCAGACTATGATGCAGAAAAGTTAAAAAATATCAAACTTGAAGATGATCTAAAGGCTACACAGGATATTATTCAAGCACTTCAAGAAAATCTTACCATTGCAAGAAACAAGAGAAAAGAAATTTGTGAAAAGATGCAAAATGAGAATAATGAAAAGGAAACTCTTAGTGATATGATAAAAAAGCTGAAACAAGAAAATATGGCAACAAAGAATGAGATGCAGGTTATGACTATGAGATTTTGTAAAGAAATTGAAGATAGAAAGAAGAATGAAGAAGACCTAACTAGAAGATTGAATGATGCTTCAAATGAAAATACAAGACTTAGTTATGAAAATGATATGTTGAAGACAGATCTGATGCATGCACAAAATGACTCAAATGAACTCATGAGACAGAAAGGTATCTTGGAAAGAGAATTGGCTACTGCAAATCAAAACAAGGAAAAATTCAAGAAAAGCTTAGAAGAACTTGGTGACTTACTGAAGAATCAGAAACCAAATGGTGACACTAATAGCCTTGGCTTTGAAGTTGGTGAAAGCTCCGGTACTGCAAACACATAGGATCATAGAAAACCAATAAGACAATCTAATGTTTACAAATTTAATGGAAAATGCTTTAACTGTAACAAGTATGGTCATAGAGAAAATCAGTGTAGATCTAGAAACTATCAGAACACTAATCCACCCACCGGTCAATGTTCCATATGCAAAAAATTGGTCATAATTTAGAGAATTGTAGAATGAATGTAAGATGTTATGTTTGTGGAAGATTTGGACACTTATCTAATCAATGTAGAACAGAAACCGACATAGGATATGGGAAGGCTATTTAGAAAAACAATGTGACCTATTATGCTTGTAACAAGATTGGACATATTGCAAAATTTTGCAAAAGTAAGGCATCACTGGTAAGTAACAATGGTGCTAGTTTGAAGGGTAAAGAAAAGGCTGAAGAGGTAAAACAAGAATTCTCAAAACAATGGATCAGAAAGTCACATCTAAATGGTGATAGGAATACTCCTCCACCGACAGAACAAAGTAACACTCCACCGGAATAACAGAGTAACACTCCACCGATAGGAGACTCTTCATCTAACTGAAGAAAATTCCTTTGAGGGTTTGGCAATCAAATGTGAAACATGCTATTATTCCCTCAGTTGATGGTGAGAAGTTGAAATTACTTCTATACCGGTAGATAAGTTAAGTCATTACTTAACCGACAAGCATTAAATGTGGTAGTTGGCGAATTTAACATTATAAAACAAGTGTTTTGGCTCCATTTTCATTTCACCGAGCATTCATATCTTCGAGAGTGCAAAAATTCCTGAGCGAAGGCATTCCAAGAAAAGAAGTGAACTATTCATCAAGCAATCATTCCTAAGGTAGATAAAGGTATTTATAACCATGGCTTCTTCATGTATTCCTGAATTCATTGCAAACCCTACTATTGTCGAAGTGATCAAATGCCTTAGACCCATATTCTAGTTAGTTCCCGAGATTGCCAAGAAAGATGATAACATTGGTGCATTTTCTCAAATTCCTAAGGGAGTAGTTTTTGCTGAAGACCCTAGAATGTATATTCATTGTCATATAGAGGAATTAGGTGATGAGGAAATTAAGAGTATGTATAAATCTGTAATTTGTGATGAATCTCGCAACATCAACCCTGAACATAAGATAGTAGAAACCCTAGGTTTCACTGAAATTCTCAGTATCCCAAATTTTCCCAAAGATGTTATAAGGATAGTACTAAGAAGGGTATATGGTGCATTTTTCTGGTTGGACTTAGTTCACAAAATCACAAAAGAAGCAGTAAAGGCTGTGATAGGGTTACCCTCCACCGATAACAGACCTGATAAAACAAAGAAGGTCTCAAATGACCTAATGATTAACCTAACCGGTGCAACATCTGATAAGAGATCCTTAAGGGTAAATGATGTAACTAATATCAATGTCAGATTCATCAGTATGATCTTAGACTACAAAACCACACTTGCAAATAGGTTAAACTCAGTCTCTAGCCTATGCATTAAGAGTGCCTATGACATGGTTAATGATAATGTAAGAATTGATGTGTGTGAATGGCTTAAAGATGAACTAATTGACAATTTGGGAAAGATAAATAAACACAAAAATGGAACATTCGGATTTAGAAACCTACTTGTCTTTTTAATGCTGCACATAACCAAACAAGTACCCGATATTGGTAATAGGAATCTTGGTTTTGATATACCGGTAGGCAAACAGTTGTCAAATTTACTAAACAACATGGGAGAGAATAGAGAAAAGAACATAAATGAGCATTTTCAAGCATTGAAGGCCTAGATGAAGACCAGAGTTAGATTGTCACTAGCAATTGTGAACAAGTATAAGGATGAAATATGTTTTGTTATAAAGAAGGATGAAATTTGGATGGAGGTAGTTATCCCAAGAACCATCTGGGTTACTGAAATGGGGTATGAAACTGATGACCATATAATAGAAACATATGCAAAAGCCCTCCTAGAAGCACCTAAGGAACCTAAAGAAGAGGTATTTGGTAGTGCTGAGACTATTGAAAAAAAAATTCAATCAAAGAAAAATGTTAAAAAGGTTGAAGAAACAGTTAGAAAAGGATCCAAGCAAGCTAAAGCTATTAAGGAAGATGTACTCAAATGAACTGGTGTTACTGAAGACGAGTTAGAAGCACTTCAACTAGAAACATGCCTTTCACTGGTTGGAACTTCTTTAGAAAGTGATATACCAGCTGCATTCAAAAGAGTTGAGAGAAAAATGAAACCTTCATCGGTATCTTCACCTTCTCCTAGAAGGACAAGACAGAAACAATAGGCACTAAGTCCCCTAGCTAAGAAACTAACTCCAAAGAAGAAGATAACTCCTAAGAAGAAGACACAACAAACCATTGCTCCAATTGACAAACTTCTCAATGAAATAATAGAGGATGGCAAGCTGAAAAACATTAATAGATTATATGATTCATTATCAGCTGATGACAAGGAGAAAGTTGAAAATAGTGTAATCCTACACTTGGACATTTACAAGAAATTTCTGATGCAAGTTGTTGATCAAATACCGGCAGAATTGTACAAAAGACTTGAAGCTAGAAGACAAGCTATTGTTGAGCTTGATAAGAAAATAAAAATTGAAAAGCTACTTGTTGTACATCCTATAAACTCACTTGAAGAAATAGATCAATTCATCTATAAGGCTAACCGGTCAGTATTTTCAACTGCACACTGGCATGTAGCATTGATGGTAGGTAGAGTAAATGAGGTAACTGAGGAAACTACTAATGCATGAGATATATTCCTTGTAGAGAAGGAAAAGCAAGAAGCGTATCGAAGCCCTAAACCCATCAAGGTGTATAAAAAGGATAAGGGAAAAGGTAAGGCTGGTGGACCACCCAGCAAAAATAATAGATAACTTATCCCCACCGCCTCTAGATACTCCACCAGTAGTTACTACTGACAATCAACCGGCTAGTGAGAGTATGGACAAACCACAGGAGGACACAAATCTTGACTTTGAGGTGTTATACATAATGAATATTGAAACTCAAAAGGTCAATATTGTGGTAGATAAGGATTCCAAAGGGAAAACAGATGTGACAAATGAGCCACCAGCAACAGATAGCATAGAAGGTAAACCGATAGTGGACAACACTAAGAAACCGACAGAGCAACAAGATCCCTCACAAGAATAGGTTCATGCAAAAACAATGCCATTGACAATAGCTAGGCAACCCATACCTTTGCTTAAATAAATGCAAACACAAATTGACCTACTAGAGGTCACTACAAGCAAAGAAGTTACTCCCATTGGCAGAATACAAATTTTTGGATTTTTCTCATGAGTGTTGCCATCAATGCCAAAGGGGGAGATTGTTGGCAAATGCACACTCCAATGAGATATTGTAGGTGATTAAAGGTTTTGTCATTTATGGTAACCTTGCAATCCTATGACACTAGAAAGACAATTTATCGACACTAGCAAAGTCAGACTCTACACCGACACACAGTCCACCGGCAGTGAAAGGAAGTATATCGGCACCCAGGTCGACAGGAATTTTTTTTATAATATATTTTGTAATTTATTGTAAAATCATTGTAAGCTGACTTGGAAAGTTGTAAAATGACTCATATATGTATGAGATCATTATAGAACATTTGTAAGGAAGAAGGTAGGTGAAATAAGACAGACCTATTATGTGAATTATAGGTTAGGGGTTTATGTATGAAGCAAAGCTAAAACTGGTACTGGATCTGGCATAGCAGATGCTATTTTGAAGTAGTACAAGACATTGGATTTGCATAATCCATTTTGTAAGTCAGTGAGACTTCCCATTTTGTAATTGAGCAATGAGCTCTAGGCACTTGGCCTTCCTGCATGTGCAGGCCCCTATTGTAAGAGTCATATTCACTTATTGGTCAGTAAGCGAATATTGTGGGTCACAAATCCCACCGAGGTTTTTCCCACACCTGGTTTTCTCATTAAACTACTGTGTTATGGTGTGTTTTCTTGTGGTTGTTGTTATTCTTGTTTACTGCACTATTTCTATTTACGGGTAGACAGTATTGATATGCTTTTCATGTTTTAAATTGAAGTAAATTCACAAACCAGTAAGATACTGATTCACCCCCATCTCAGTATCTTTGGTAATCCTAACAATATAGACAAATAGAAGAGTTTTGAAGTCTTTACAATGCAATTTTGAAGAAAATATCATTGAAATGAAGCTTTAATTGTCCCATGTTTCTAACAGTGTCTCAGCAATCTCAACATGTGTCAAGATCTAAGCTACAAACTCCTCCATAAGATCAACTGTACTCATCTCCGGGGTAGCCAAAATTGCTTCAGATTCCTTGCATGCTCTCTATAGAATCTCAACTTTCAAAATTAACTGATTCTTTAGCTCCTTCAAGGATCTTATCTGCTTCACTTGTTCAAAATCATAAATTTCTAATATGTGTTGTAAGGCATCAACTGATTTACCAAAAATCAAAGCGGAGTCCTGTATCGGTATGTAAGCTTCACTTATCCTTTCTAGTTCCTTCTCTATATCTTCTCTCTTTTTCTTTAAGTTGGAATAGAATAATGATACTTTAGATATACTAGGCAGAATTTTACCTCCAGTTTCTATTCCGATTTTCAAAAGATCTTGTTCACTATTAAAGCAACCTTACCTTTGTCAATTTCTGAAATCAATTGTTCTCCTCTTCTCTTCTTGTAATCTTTTTTTGCTAAAGCATGAGCTGCCTCTTCAAGTGATTTTAGTTGTTCACTAGCA
The DNA here is from genome assembly GCF_030272615.1 of Cryptomeria japonica. Taxonomy (NCBI): domain Eukaryota; kingdom Viridiplantae; phylum Streptophyta; class Pinopsida; order Cupressales; family Cupressaceae; genus Cryptomeria; species Cryptomeria japonica. The sequence goes on along the minus strand of NC_081411.1, from coordinate 602,855,669 downwards.
TCAACTAACTATCCAAGCTTTACAATAGGGTTAGCCAAATGTTCTGTATCAGTCTCTGGTAGGAGACTTGACAAAATTTCAACAACAGTTTGAATGGTCTTTGCTTCTCATTTCTTCTCTTTCAACCTCTTCTTATGTGCACGAGATTGCATTGCAGTAGCAATCTCCATTAACTCAAAAGAACTCAGATTATCCATATCTATAGGACCTTTAATACTCACAGAGTCCTCATCATCATCATCATCATCATCAATCAAGGTTTTCTTCTTCTTCTTCTTCTTCTCTTGATCCTTATTATCTGTCTTCTCCTTTTTCTCTATCTTTTCTTCCTTTATTTTCTCTTTCCCTCTCTTTCTTTGTTCCTTCTATTTTTTTATAGTGACCGGTGGCAGTTGAATTTCAACATGATGTTCCTAACTGGTGGTGGCTACATTTTCATACTTTGTTTAGTAGTCGGTGCCTCCTCTACCTTCTTTTCCTCAGCCATATCCTTTACTAGTGGAGTTTGTGTTCTTACGGATTGAGCATTCATTAGTTGCTCATTTGAGCTCTTATCAGTTTCCTTCTCACCTTCATTATTTACATCTTGTTGTTTCTCTTGGGGATCATCCATTTGTACATCAATATCTACATTTACATTATTTGTGTCATTATTAACTGCATTACTAATGTCATCATCATCTGGTATATCTATATCCTTAGTATCAATAGGGTCATTGTATAAGTACTTATTATCCGACTCTAAATTTGTAGGGTTAACACCCTCAGGAAAATATTCTCCCTTTAACTTATCAGGTGTATCATCCTCAGATCTTCTTCATCTTTTTCTTCTTCTTCAGGGAGACCTAAAGATTTCTTTATCAAAATTTCAGTCTCCTTTTGGACTGATTCAATATCACTTATCAACATTCTAGTCAGTCTTTTCTTAGATCTAAGAAAAGATTTTGCATTTACTCGTGAATCTTCTATTTCTTCCTCACTGGCTTCCAGTTACGGGTGCTTAAGACTGTAATCAATAAATTATTTATCCTATCTAATGGTGGCTTGCCATCTTGCATCAATAATATTATACAAAGTGTCTATAATTTTCTCTTGTAGCTCAATGAGTGCTCTACTATACTTGTTTACACTGAAGATGAATGCATCTTCAATCTTCATTCGTTGACTTTCACATAGATGAGTAAATAGTGTGTTTAAACCTTTGTAAATACCATACTCCTTAATAATTCTAATCATTCTAGTGAAAGAATCTTCAAGTATCAATATTTTTGTGGTTACTTTACCTTTTCGAGTAGTCTTCTGCTTCTTAGCACTTGCCCTTAGTGCTTTCTTATCTTCTTCTGATTTTGTTTCCTCTATATCTGTCACTGGTTTGTGAGCTTTGTCCTTCTTTCTTTTTCTGATTTGGGTAGGCACAACAGGAGGTTTAATAGTTTTACCTTTCCTTTGGAATTGTATTTTAGAGGGTTTCCCTCTTTGAGATTTAGTAGGCTCTTGCTGCAGCTATATGTTCTTTTGTGATTCTGGCCTGCTCAGCAAAGGCTTGTACCTCTTTTCTTATTTTCTTTGCAATCACCATTTTCTGTAATTTAGAATGCACTTTCAGTAATTTCTCCTTGTAGGTTCCAAACCTCTCAGTGGTGGTATTGACCAGTTGAGCTAAGAAATGATTAGCATAAGCAACAAGTATATCTTTATCTACTTCATAACTGATGGGCATTACCCATGTGGTCCTAGGAATAACAACTTCCATCAAGCATGTATCTGTGTCAACCATAAAATAGATAGAATCCTCATACTGATTGACTCCTCTCCCAGCATGCATTCCCTAGCATGCATTTCCGTCTGAAATTTCTTAAAATATCCTCATGAAATATCATCATACTTGTTTTTCAGTATCCTAATGTTATTCTTCATCTGCAATAGGGAAGGTGTCTCGGTTATCCATTGTACATCACCAATAACTGGGAAAAAGTATTAGAAATAAAAGAATAAGCTCATGATAAGCTGTCCAAACTTGAATCTCATCTTCTTGTCTTTCTTCACAACTTCTGAATTTTTCACTAATTGGCTTCTCATTGCTTCACTGAGATCATAATCAACGTCCTCCTTAATAATCCGATAAGCAGTGTGAATAGCTGATGTTGTTCATTTTGATTGAATAGAAAATTCTATAGCCAATCACCATAGATGCAAATTTAACAACAAGATCATTCATATCATTCACAGTCATGACTCTTTTATCCCCATTTAGATCTAGTTAACTTCTCAACATCATTCTTAGGTATAGACCTAAGCAATGGCACTTCACGAGTTGAGAAGAAGCTGGTTACAACGTGGATTTCTTCCTTAATGATTTTGTGAGGTTTGTCCAACCACATAAACTGATCATGACTATAGTTCAAAACAAATCTCACCAACTTGTCACCAAAATCATCAATGAAATTGATTGCATGATGAAAACCTTTATCAGCTACACTTCTGGACTATTCTTTCAATCTTCCTTGTTCATTCCATAGAGATCTATATTGCTCATAAATAACTACAACACCCAAGTCTTCAAGTTTGCAGTGATAAAAGGATCTTACATCCTCTACATGAAAAACACTATTTAGTACACCAGATAGGGCACCGATGGGGTCAATTTCCTCTGACTTGTATGGATTTTGTTTGTATTCAGCTCTTGCCCTTTCGGTCACATCAACTAGATGCAAAGTATCCATACTACAATATGCAAAAATTTGAAGCAAAGAGTAAGATTCACTGATAAATATCTCTTCTACTTTGGTGCTAGGGTTTCCAACCATAAAAAACTTTCAATACTCGATCACCAAATCAAACTTTACTTCGATCGCCTCAGATGCTAGTAAATGATCTGAATGTTGCTTGCACAAACTTATATCTACTTTGTTCACTTCGCTAAGAGTTCTCAAGATACAAAGTGACAAATAAAATTCAAAAAGTTCTATTTATTTGTACTTTAACTATTGCAATAAATACATTTACTGACAAAACTCTAAAATGCCTTCGCAAACTCTAAAGCATATTACCGGTAGAAAAAAATAAATGATTTTTACCAGTTATGATCCAAAAACATATCAAAACATCAAAATGCATCAGAATATGCATATTTAACATACAATACATCATCTAGGGGCTCAACTCAGGATTTGACAATAAGCTCACCCCAAGTTGTAGAAACAACTTAGTTTGTTGGAGATGGATTCTCCACATTAGGTGAAGAATCTGATTCCTCAGATGGTTTGTCATCACTCTTCTTCTTCAAGGTCTTATTCATCTTAGCTCTGGTTTCTTCAATATTAACCTTCTGCTTTCCTTTCTGGTTTGTAGGATGATTCACTAGTTGCTTCTTTGTGTTCTACAAAACTTGGCAATGTGTCCCGATTTGTTGCAATGATAGCATGCCTTTCCAGATGCTCTCCAAGCTCTTGAGTTGCCTCTACCTATTCTTCTTCTACATTTCATTGCCACATGTCCAAAATTGTTGCAGATTTAACAAGTCACATTGACTCTCTTTTCCATCCCATAAGGACTAGACTGGTTAATGTAGGGTCTTTGCCAATTTGTGTTCCTCCAATCAGTGAAATTCCTTCTCCAGTCACCAATAGGTCTTGGGTTCATGTGAGGTGCTGTATTGTTTGCTCCATATCTACATTCAACTGATCTATGCCCATACATGTTGCATGTATAACAATAACCTTCAAATCTCCTAGGCACATATCTAGTATTAGGTCTATAATCAATATTAGCATCAGATCTGCTTCTAAAAATATTAGTAGTATGTCTTGGTTTATGATAGTTAAAGCAAATAGGTTTGTAATCTTTCTTACTAGTAGGCTTGTAAGGCTTAGGAGTAGTTTTACCTTCATGCATGTGGCTCTTGGTACTAGAAGGTTCTCCCTTCTCAGATGTATTATATCCTAACCTAGATGTATCACCTTTCATCCTTTGAGATTGGATTTGTTTATCTAGCATAGAGGAGCTCTTGTTGAATTTATCAAGCTTCTCACTGGCCTCAACAAGTTCCTTTGTAAGATCTTCATTTTTTTTCATGAGGGTCTCTCTAAGAGACATTTCTATTTCAAGATCTTACTGTAATGTTTCTTTTTCTTCTTTCTCCTCATGCCAATGTTCATACAAAGTTGCAATCTCCTACTTGATCTTAAACATTTCATGCTCTTTATCTCAGATCTGATCCTCAGCCTTTCTCCTAGCTTCAAGTTGCTCACTCATCTGGATTGTAAGTGCTTCCAGCTCTCTTCTTAAGTTAGTCTTCTCACCATTCATATTCTCCACTTCTTCAACCAGAGCATCAATGTTCACCTCATCTAAAGAGCTGCTATCAAAGATCTCCAACAATTGTTCGGTTAATTCCTTCCTTTTAGCTAGTTATGCCTTATACTTACCTCTTAAGGTTTCTAGCTCATCCTTGGTTTCAACAAGTTCTCTAGCTATCTCTCTATAGATCGTTCCTTCACCCATATTTTCCTTAGGATTAGAGATCCCTTCCAAGCGGTTAAGCCTTAAGGAAGTTAGGATTTGATACCAATTGATGAACTTATAAGGCACTGAGAGGGGGGTGAATTAGTGATAGTAAAAACAATACAAATCTGAATATCAATTTCACCAACTTAAAACACAATAGGCATATAAGAAATAACACCAAGTATGAAATTACCACACAAATCATAAGCCACATGACACAAGATTTTATATGTGGAAAAAACATGGTGGGAGTTAGTACCCACAAGATCCACTATCTACAGTATAGAGATCTGACCGGCTAAGGTCTACAACACCTGGTTTGGGGCACACCCTGTTAGAAGTGTCTGATCCCGGTTAAGAGCTTTACAAAAATACATGTGAGGACCAACCAAATTACTGGGATTTGAAACCACAAGCTAATGTGTCACCTAGTTAGAGGATTTAATGATTGGAACTGTTAGGATCTAAGTGCACCTTGTTATGAGTGACTTTGTAAGAGGATTTTCTTACTACAAATGTTAGAAAGACAACAAGTATAAATGATCTCAATTAAACACCTTCTATGTCTAATAAGATCCACTTTAGAACATTACAATATCATAGAGACTTCATCTCTCAACTCCTCTGATCTTCACACGATAAAAAATACAAAATTCACTCATCACATCTCACACTATCAAGCTCATGTATATATATCCTTTCATACCTCATCACATAAATAAAATTATCATAAGGTCGGCTAGAACCTTATTACAATTCCCTAGGTTAAATGCATCTAGAAAATCTTACATTGTACGCTTTAGTTATGTCCGCCACGAACATAACAAATCCAATTCTGTATTGTTTTACCAATCTGATTCATTTTCATCACTACCGGTTAACTATGTTTTTTGATTTCTGCCTTGTTGATCAAATCTCTTTCATCTGATCAAATTTTCTCATGTGGTCATGAAGTTATCTTCATCTTATAGTCATCAATGGTGCTCCAAAATCGCATTCCTTCATCCTTCATGGATTTCATGTATCGGTTGTCAGTGTGATACTTTGTTAGTCATTTTACAGGTTGAAGTCCTAATTACCAGTTCTGATAAAATTGTCTCTTCTTTATTGGTTAAGTTTAGTCGGTTGAACTGTAGGACTTAGATGACTTGAAGAAACATAGTTTCCATCAATGAGAACATACAAAATAGTCATCATACATAAATCTAATCTTTATGCACAACAAACATATAATCGGATTTCGGGTCCCTTAAAACCTATTTTTACTTAATTAAAAACATATACCGCTTGCATCAAGCAAACATACATTACATTCCATTACATTGCTGGTTGACCAAATGATCAAATGCCAACAGTTTATCTTGTCAACATAGCTAAAAATGAATCTAGAAGGATGAAACCTACAATGTAGTGTGGGTTGCATTGTCATTCCTATTTCTAGTTGGGATGCATTTGGAGGGTGAGTATTAGTGAACCAAGTAATGGGATGATGCATACAATAAGGTTGCATCCACTTCCTATTGTCACCTGAGCACCATGTGTCAGTTAATCATTGTGTACATGTATAATAATGGCCTTATTTGTTATGTATTGTTATATTTATGTCATTTCTAGTGATCACAACTTGTAGTATGGGGTGCTTGGCTTGTCATCAGAAAAAAATTAACTTTGAAGATGATGGGATCCTTGGTTTTAGTATAGGTTGAATTGAGATTCCTCTTTCTAGTTGGGATACACTTAAAGGCTTATGTGCTGGCGAACTAGGTAAAGTAGACTCAAATATAGACACATGTTCTAAAGTAGGCTCTTCCTTAAGTGATAGTAGAAACAACCCTTACAACCCTTATGCAACTACACTAGTAGACTATGTCACAAGGTGTCATGCGTTACCAAAAAGGATAATTCTTCTTGTTGGATATTGGATTGTGAAGGAGACATTCTTTGGCTAATAAATAGAAAATTTCAAGTCATTCTCATCAGATACGTTTGACTCTACAAAATTTTTACTATTTTTATGGTGGAATTCAACAAAAGCTAGGGAATAATGAAAATTGAAGCATTAGGTTTCTTGAAGATTTAGTGATAGATAGGTGAAAGATAACTTTTCATTCTCCCATTCATGGATTGACTATTGTATCACACTTATTTCAAAGTTGTGGTTAAACTAGATTGTGAATGATAGGCATGTTAAACCATTCCAAATCATTAGAAAATTGAGTCACTCACAACTGGTTGTAATGGTTGAAGAAGAGATGAAGCATACATACAATAATGGTTGAAGACAAGAATGTAAATAAAGTTGTTCTTCAGTATAAACAAACTTTTATAAAAATAGATAGACTATACCTTAAAGAGTCTCTCTAAGTAGGATGATTATACTCAATTGTTTCAAGTAGTAAAATTTGGTTGGATGTCATCTATTTTAGAGTGGCCCATATGATGTTCATTTATTCAAAATAATATATTGAGATTGCTTTCTTAATTCTTTATTGATCTTCTTGAATTTTAGTCAGTTGTTTATTTGACCCACTTACATAGTTTGTGTCAAATGCTTTCAAATCAATCACAAATTAATGGTGCTATGACTCACAAAGAAAGAAGAGGAGTGGAAAATAGTGTAGGTGGGAGAGAACCATGTGTGGAAAACCTTGCTCATATGTTAAGCACCTTTTACACAAGACTTAGTTTTAGATTTTTTGAATAAAAAGAGCGATTGTGTTGAAAGATATTACTGAGGGCGAGAAGTAGATGCTACTATAGTTGGACTAGTGGAGCTCAAATTTGAGGAGGAAGTCTCCATTGAGGATAAGTTTGTAAGAGTCATATTATAACTTGGATCTCCCAACCTATTCAAGGATCTTGAACTCAAAAGAGATAATAAATTAGATCATAAAAAACATGAAATGTGCTTTGAATTTGAGTCAATCTAAGGCCCCCAAAGAGTCATATAGATGAGCACAAAGTTAGGACATACCACATTAAGGTTGGAATTTGTGTAAAATGAAGGCATTAAGATAGATAAGAGAAAGATTACGAATTAAGACCACATGATCAATCAACTAAAAAAAATCATGCCATAGAAATACACAATATATTTACTTAAGAAATTCTAAAATCTAGATGTCAAATAAGGAAAAATTCTTAAATCGACTATAGACTTTAACATTTAGACTAACCATTTAAAAGATGACACAAAGGAAGTCTCTAAGTATATCAATATTTTATTTTTATTCATTCAAAATCAAATATTTCACATTCTATACAAGGGGCCTATCGAGTAGTGCTCATAGAGGAGTTTTCATAGAAACAAAAAAAGCATGGAAAGAAAAGGTAGAAGAAAAAAGGTTAAACATGGTAATGGAAGACACACTTATGAATAGAAAGAAGTTATGTGCTAAACATGGTGATGGAAGAGGCCAATTAGGACCAGCTCAACATGTGAATCAAATTGTGCATGAATTGGGCTGGATTTAATGACAAACAACATTTTTTCTATCTGTATTGTCAAAATTCTTTCATCAAACATGAAATTAGGATTTTGATCAAGGGATTCTTATGCAACCAATAATTTTTGTACAACTAATAAGTCAACTCATCTTAGCCTTCAGATCTATATATTATGAACAAAGCTATAAAGGGACGATCTACAATATTGTCTCTTATATTATCTCAATAACATTGAAAAAAAACCTTGACACTATTCCTTTGCAAATCTTGAGTTAAATATCAAAGTATTGAATGTATAAACCTTCAAGGTAATCCAATGAATATTTTCACTTGAATTAAATAAAATATTGAGTTCAATCATAATGGTATGTTTTATTCAAAGCCATAGACGAAAAGGAACTTGTGTAGGAAGGGGCTTTAGAAGAATGTCCTAAAATACTCTCAAAACAATGAAGAATGTGAGACAATTTTATCTAGAAAGAAGAAGAGAAAAAAAAGTGAAAATTTTGATATTTTTAATGATTTTTTTGCAAGTCTGAGTGATCTGAGAGTAACACTAGGGTTTTTCTAATGGTTCCTATGAATTTAATGTTCATTATATAGGTCATATATTAAAATTCTAGTGTTATTAATTGTCATTGCTTAGTACATGTGTTGGTAAAAATTAAGGTCAATTTGGTTGTCATTATATTCTTTAATTCTTCAATTGGACACCCATATGATCATCATCACCAGAGATATTCATTTAAATTTGACACCCATTTGACTATCATCTATAAAGTATGAGGTCAAATTTGACATTCATTTATTTGTAATCTCAAAAAAAGTTCGCATTTGATGTGTGTTCAAACACAATTTCTAACTTTAGTGAATTAAATTTGACTAGCATTTAACATGTCAAGGATAAATCAATTGAATAAATTTGATATTCTTTTGACAGTCACACAAATATTAGAAGTTAAATTTGATGTTTGTTTTTATTAGGGATAAAACAAGTTTTGAGGGGACCCAAAACCCCTTAGAACAAGTTTTGAAGGGACCTAAAACCCTCGGATTTCCCATGGATCCAAAACCCAAAGTAGACAGCTGCCAAAGGATTCAACATTGATAATCAGCAACCCAAACTCAGCCAAGCATCAAAGAGTTAATTTTGATGTTTGTTTGGTGTTAGTGTACACATTTGAAGGTTAAATTTGACAGAAATTAATCTGTCATGTGTAGAATTAATTGGGCCTAAATTTGATGTATGTTCAATTGTCATCGATTAGAACTATATGATAAATTTGATGCTCATTTTGAGTCACAAGTAGCGATATGAGAAGTTAGATACGATGTTCAGTTGACCATCATTTCGAAGATTTACATTTAAAAATACCTTATTTTTTTCTTTTGTCATCCATTTAAACAAATTGAAATGGAGTTACCTTCAAATTTCATACTCTAAAATTTAGATAGCTAGCATGAAATTTATTTGCTGATGATGTAAAATTTATTACTTTTTCTATTTCTGTTGGCCATTAAAATACTGATTGTTTTTATTTATGCTCTTAAAATCAATGCTATATGGAAGCAAATGACATAGAAATTTATGAGTCTGTTTGATGGAGTTGTGCAACCGATCCTTTTACTTTTCAACAAACAATTTGCATCCTTCATGTAAAATATGGAAGTGCCCCATTAATAAATTCTCAATAAAATCTTATTTGTTAGTTCCTCATTTTAGCTATTTTCTTGCATGAGTCTAGGCAATAAAAAAGTAGACAACTTTGCTAATGTTTAATGACTTGATGATTTTCAAGTATTTTTGTTATTTTTTTTTAAGTTTTGCAACTACAACCTAATATACAAATAAAAAATAGATGTCCATTCTTAAATTTTGCAAAATGAATGTTGGAAAAAAAAATATGATAATGATTGTGCTTCAACGTCTAATTGTATGGTCCTTGTCATGAATTCTATTTGTTGTTTTGTATAATGTTGTTTAGGTTCAATTGTGCACTCAAATAAAAGTTAATAAAAAATGAATCAACAGGTCTGGCATCTCTGTCTATTCTATTTAATACTTTATTAAATCTTTTATTAAATTCAGCAACTGATTCATTTTGATTCTTCCTTATACTTGTTAATTCATAGGATGCAAATGAATGTTCATTGTGATCTCCAAATTATTACAAGAATAGCATTACAAATTCATTCCAGCTGCAGATAAATCCTCATTCCTTCCCCGGTATGGATCACATGAAAGGACATTCATAGTTGGCTCATAATCCTCATATTTATCTTCCTCTTCTATCAAACCCTGGGCAATCATGCACTGTTCTGCAACATGAGGAAAATTACATACATCACACCATGGATACTCATCTACAAAATTTGTGGCTTTCTTTAATGGATCAGGAGTCACTTTGTTTGTATTAGGTTTTACTAGTTTTCCATCTTTCCAATTTGTGTTATATGACATGCCATGCAACCTCGACCTATTGTAATTTATTTGCTTATTGTTCTTGTATGGTGGCCTTTCATTAGGATTTTGCTTACCCTTTAGGTATTCAAGCATGTCCATGATTTGAGTAATATCATCTTTCTTGGGAATCTTGGAGTTGTACAACTTTGGATCATCTCTCTTAGCAACCTTCCCAGCCACCTTCCTATTAATTTCAATAGTAGCAACTGTCATGAATGCTTCTTGTAAAGTGTCAGGTCTATGAGAAAATCTCATAATGAGTTTTGATGTCAAAAGCCCTCAAATAAAAGTTAATAAAAAATGAATCAACAGGTCTGACATCTCTGGGTATTCTATTTAATACTTTATTAAATCTTTTATTAAATTCAGCAACTAATTCATTTTGATTCTTCCTTATACTTGTTAATTCATGGGATGCAAATGAAGGATCATTGTGATCTCCAAATTCTTACAAGAATAGAATTACAAATTCATTCCAAGTGTAGATAAATCCTCATTCCTTCCCTGATATGGATCAGATGAAAGGACATTCACAGTTGGTTCATAATCCTCATTTTTATCTTCCTCTTCTATCAAGCCCTGGGCAATCATGCAATGTTCTGCAACATGAGGCCGGTTACATACATCACACCATGGATACTCATCTACAAAATTTGTAGCTTTCTTTAATAAATCTGGAGTCTCTTTGTTTGTATTAGGTTTTACTAGTTTTCCATCTTTCCAATTTGTGTTATATGGCATGCCATGCAACCTCGACCTATTGTAATTTATTTTCTTATTGTTCCTATATGGTGGCCTTTCTTTAGGATTTTGCTTACCCTTTAGGTCTTTAAGCATGTCCATGATCTGAGTAAGATCATCTTTCTTGGGAGTCTTGGAGTTGTACAACTTTGGATCATCTCTCTTAGAAACCTTCCTAGCCACCTTCCTATTATTTTCAATAGTAGCAACTATCATGAATGCTTGTTGTAAAGTGTTAGGTCTATGAGACAAAATCTCATAATGAGTTTTGATGTCAAAAGCACTCAAATAAAAGTTAATAAAAAATAAATCAACAGGTTTGACATCTCTAGGTATTCTATTTAATACTTTATTAAATCTTTTATTAAATTCAGCAACTGATTCATTTTGATTCTTCCTTATACTTGTTAATTCATGGGATGCAAATGAAGGATCGTTGTGATCACCAAATTCTTACAAGAATATAATTACAAATTCATTCCAGCTGCAAATATATCTATCAGGAAGGCTTCAATACCATTCTCCTACATCCTCTGTCAAAGACTGAACAAACAATTTCATGAATACATCTTCATGAGGAATCTCAAATTCTTTGATGATATTTTTTACATTGACTACATGTTTTTCTACTGAATCAAACCCATTTCCTAAGAATTTGGGGATTGCTAATCTTAAATCATTAGTGATATGATTTGGATAACCAACAATGCCAGTGAAATCCAACTATTTGTATCCTTCAATGATTAAGGGTTATCTGCCAACATGATGGTTGTTTTGATTGTTCATAATTCCTCTATTGAATCCACCATTTTTGCCATAATTTTCATTGTTCCCATTGTTTCCACCACCACTATTATTGCCATTATTATTACCATTATTACAGTTCCTACCTCCACCATTTCCACTTCCATAATTGCCATTGTTACCTCTATTATGTCCATTATTTTGATTGCTGCCATGTCCATTACTTCCCACATGGTTACCCCTATTTGTGTTATTCTAGTTCCCATCATTTCCCCCATCTCCATTCCTTCTTCCTGTTAGGATTTCCAAAGATACTGAGAGGGGGGGTGAATCAGTATCTAGTTGGTAAAAGAATTTACTTGAATTATAACATGAAAAGCATATCAAAATTGTGTACCGGTAAACTAGAAATAATGTAGCAAGTAAGAGTAACAACCACAACATAAGAGACACACCATAACATAGTATTTTTAATGAGGAAACCCAGTTTGGGAAAAACCTCGGTGGGATTTGTGACCCACAATATTCACTTAATGGCCAATAAGGGAATATTACTATTTATAATAGGGGCCTGGACATGCAGGAAGGCCAAGTGTCTAGAGCTCACTGCTCAGTTATAAAAGAAGTCACACTGACTTAGAAAAATGGATTATACAAATACAATGTCTTGTACTGCTTTAGATCAGCATCTCCTATGCCAGATTCAGTATCAGTTTAAGCTCTGCAACATTCATAAACCCTTATCCAATGTCTTCCTTACAATTCATATATTACTTCTACACATCTACATCTATATATGTTCTATAATGATCTCATACTTATATGAGTCATATTACAATCTACCAAGTCTGCTTACAAATTTTTTTACAATTAACTACAAAACATAAATACACAAAATTCCTGTCAGCTAGGGTGTCAGTGTTCTATATGCCGATGTAGAGTCTGTTAGTGTCGGTGCCTGTATCTACCTACCGGTATCATATGATTGCAAGGTTTCCATCAATAGCAATACCTTCAATCACCTACAATTTCTCATTGGAGTATGTATTTGCCAACAATCTCCCCCTTTGGCATTGATGGCAACACTCATGAGAAAAATCCAAAAATTATATCCAAAAATGGTTTGCCAAAATTGTCTTACCGAAACGGTATGCTAAAAATTGAGTGCTCCCACTGAGCAGATGATGTCCTTTTTCTGGTCATTTTCTCATCTCCACTACTCCCCCTTTGACATCAATGACAAAGGTTGTCATTCACTATCAGCAGAGTGTGGATCTTGCCTAGATCCTTGTAACCGATGGGTTACAATCTGAAAAGGGTCTGCCAATACCAAATTTAAGCTTTCAATGAACTTTTCACTGTCTTTTAATGCAAGCTATGTCCTTTGAATAGTACTGGTGGTTAGGTGATGCATTTGTTCCTCTGGTGTCTTCAATCCTTGAACAAGTGCCTCAGAGATCTCTTTTCTCAAAGAGATGAGGTAGTCCAATTTGGGGCTGAGTTTTCTTTTAAGTTCTTTTGCCTTCCTTTTTATTTTCTCTTTCTCTTTTTCAAATTTCTCAAGTTTTTCTTCAAGACTGTATATCTCCTGTTCTGTAACTAATAATGGTTCAGATGATCCAATGAGATTATTAGCTATGTTATCTATTTCCTTTTGTACCTTGCTCATTTCTTTGTCTATATCTATAGTCAAAAAGTCTGTCTTGCATGTATCTCTGTAGAGTTCCTTAAACTCCATTATTATTTTGTTCAGTGCCTGTAAAAGGGTACTAATGTGTCCCATGCACTTCTTTATTGTTTCATCAAATAATTTCTCTTTTTCTTTATTCATCTTCTCCTTAAATGTCTCATCATTTATTTGATCAACTGTCAACATGTTGTCGGTGATGAATTTAGACAATGTGTCTACTTGACCTAAAGAATCTTTATTATCCACAATGCACTTTGGTGATATTAATTTAAGAATTGGAATTGTGTCATCAATAGCCTTATAGGCTTGTGCATTACACTTTGTGATCTTCTTTATTGAGTCCAGTAGGACCTCTATCACATTTGTAGGATGGTACTCTGTCATTGAAGTACCAGATGTTTGCCCAACTATTTTCACAATTTCCCTGCTGCCAGTTGTACTAATAACCTTGCTTGTTTCAACCTCTGGAAGGTCAGTCTGTGTTTGCATTTCTACTAGCAATGGTTTTGCCTTTTTACTTGTTGCTGGTGGCACTATTTCAGTTTGAGCTTGTACATCAACCTATTTGTGTTCTTGTCCCTCAGTGGGTTTCCCAATGCTTTCTACTATTGGTTTGTTTGTTGAAGTTTCAGTGTGCATTGTCAGTTTCTCTGTTTTATCTACTGGTGCTTCTGATGATTTCCCAGTGGTAACCTTTGCCGGTTTCTCTGTCTTTGTGCTAACATTAATTTCAACATATGTAGCAGGTGGCTCAGTAGCCATATCTTTCTGCTTATCCTCAGTGGTCTCTTTATCTACCACAATATTCACCTCTGGGGTGCCTGTATTCATAGTGTACAAAATCTCTGACTCGGGATTTGTATCCTCTAGAGGAGTCTCCATACTCTTAGTTGCTAGTTGATTGTCAGTAGCCAGTGGAGTATTAGAAGGAGGTGGAGGTACATTGTCAGTAAGTTTTAGGCTTGGAGGTCCACCTACCTTGCCTTTCCCCTTATCCTTGTCCTTTTGGTAAACCCTAATGGTTTTGGGCCTTTTAAGTTCTTCTTGTTTCTCCTTTTCAACAAAGAATATGTCCCATTGATCTATAGTTTCTTCAGAAACTTCATTCACTCTGCTTGCCATTAGTGCTACTTGTCGGTGAGCAGTTGAAAACACTATCTGGTTAGCCTCACTGATTAGTTGATCTATTTCATCAGGTGAGTTTACAGGATGTACTGCGAGTAATTTTTCATTTTTTTATTTTCTTATCCAGCTCAACAATAGCTACTCTTCTAGCTTCTAGTCTCATATATAAATAATTGCGAATTTCATCAACAATCTCCATCAAAAATTTCTTGTAAATGTCTAAGTGTAAAATTACACTATTCTCTATGCTTTCTTTATCATCAGTGGAAAGTGTGTTATACAACTTGCTATTATTTTTCAACTTTCTATCCTCTGTTATTTCACTTATAAGTTTGTCCAGTGGAGCAATAACTTGTTTTACCTTCTTCTTCTTAGGAGTCATCTTCTTAACTGGAGGCCTAACTACCTGTTGTTTTTGTATTGTTTTCTTGGGTGTAGGTGAGGGTGCTGGTGAAGGTTTTCTTTTCCTTTCTACCCTTTTGAATACTGTTGGCATATCACTCTTAGAAGATGTTCCAACTAGTGAAAGATGAGCTTCCGATTGAAGTCCTTACACCTCACTTTCCTTGATACCATTTTTCTTCAGTACATCTTCCTTGATTTCTTTTGCTTGTCTAGTTCCTTTTCTCACTGTTTGTTCAACTTTCTTGACTCTTTTCTTTGACTAGATTTAACTTTCAATTGTTTTAGCATTTCCAAAGATTTTCTCAGAGGGCTCCTTTGGTGCTTCAAAGAGTGCTTTTGCATAAGTTTTTATGATGTTGTCATCTGTTTCATACCCCATTTCAATTACCCAAATAGTTCTAGGGATAGCTACCTCCATCCAAATTTCATCTTTCTTTATTACAAAACATATTTCCTTTTGATATTTGTCAACAATTTCCTGTGATAGCCTTATTCTAGTTTTCATCCAAGCCTTTAATGCTTGAAAATGTTCATTTATGTTTTTCTCTCTGTCTTCTCCCATGTTGTTTAGTAAATCCAATAATTGTTTTCCTACCGATATATCAAAGCTAAAATCTCTCCTACCAATACCGGGTACCTTCTTTGTAATGTACAACATCAAGCATACAAGCAAATTTCCAAATCTAAAGGTTCCTTTCTTATCTCCTTTAATCTTCTTTATATTGTCTATTAATTCATCTTTGAGCCACTCACACACATCTATTCTAGCATTATCATTAACCATGTCATATGCACTTTTGATACATAGGCTAGATACTGAGTTCAACCTATTTGCATGTGTGGCTTTGTAGCCTAAAATCATACTGATAAATCTGACATTGATGTCCTTCATGTCATTTACCCTTAGAAACCTTTTGTCAAAAGTTGCATCAGTTAGGGCCATCATTGTGTCATTTGAGACCCTTTTTGCATTGTCAGGTCTACTACCAGTGGAAGGTAACCCTATTACTGCCTTAACCGCTTCTTTGGTGATCTTATGGATGGAATCCAACCAAAAGAATTCGCCATGGACTCTACTTAGAACTATTCTTATTACATCTTCAGGAAAATTAGGAATGCTAAGTATATCCACAAGGCCTAGGGTTTATACTATCTTGTGTTCCGACTTGACATTACCATTTACATCACAAATCAAATTCCTATACATGTTCTTGATCTCATTAGGGTAAGTGCACAAAGAAGGTGGTCAAAAAGGGGGGTATAAGTGGACACTTTTTTTCTGAAATCAGGTGAACCTGAACTTGGAGGCAAAATTTGAAAGTCATCCACTCAAGATATGAAGATAATCAAAGAACAAATATTGTATTACTCTCAATCTAGTTTCCAAACTACTAAACTTTTTCAAAATTGTATAAGATTAAGGTTGTCAAATCCTTCGCGCATGAAAAACTGACCCTGTTTTTTTTTTAAAACCTAACATAGTGTTTGACATGCACATCAAAAAAGTCATAGTTAGATTTAGTATTTTGACAAATCCTTTGGCAGAAAGATAGTTAAGAGTGAGCACTAGAAGATGTGTATTTTTTTGTAATTTTTTGTTGAGTATTTTTTTTTATGATTTTTCCAATCGAGCACATCCTGAAAATTCGGTACCTATTCGTGCGCGAAGCATAAGTTGCACTAAAAAAATTGAAAATACAATTTTTTTTAAAAAAATTGTAAATAATCAAGCCCACTACAATAATATATAAATTTTTTTTAAATTCGATAAGTATATCAAAAATTATTCAAAAAATGGTGCACCTATGTTTGTGAGAACTATGGAGACACTAGTAAAAGAAATTCAATAATAATATGTTATTGTTGTTCAAATTGAAAAAAAATTATATGGTTAGAAAGCTCAGAAGATGGGTGAAAATATGGTGGCAATTTTAGAAATACCCACTTTATGAAGTGTAAACCCGATGATGACAAAGTCGATAAACCAAGTTGATAAAATAAAACACGTCAAAAATGAGAGAAATGGAGGGAAATCAAACTTCCAATCCGTAGCTTTGTCATCCAAGCCTATTTCCAAGCCTAAATAGTCAAAAGCATGTATGGGGTATTTATGGTTTAAAAAGCATGTACGGGGTGCATATAGTGTAATAAGCACGTACGCACTATTGTATAATATGATATTCTATGTATAACATGTGTATATAAATATAATATATGTAATATATAATATGTGTATAATATGACATTGTATATATAATATGTTTATATACACATAATATATGTATATATATAATATATTAAACATATATATACACATGTAAGTGTATCATCTCTCCCTCTCAAATGCATACAAGGTCTCTCTCTCTCTCTCTCTCTCTCTCTCTCTCTCCATACCCCATCCCTCTTTCTCTTCTTCTCTCCCTCCATACCCCACTGCAACTGTGTTTGCACTTTTATAGAAGTAAGTGAATTTATTTCTTGTCTACAACTTCCTCTTTGATTTTTATCATGTATTCTCTCCTAAAAAAATTGACTGATGGATTTTTGTGTATATATTGAATAGGAGGAATAGGATTTGAAATTGAACCACGGGTGTATTACTGTGACAAACAAGGAAACTTGTAGCAATATTCTTCTTGAATGTGTTTTTAATGAGAAAAGCAGATGTGGAAAATAGTGTCAACAAAGCAACATGATGAGTCAGAGTACCTGCAATATGTTTTTCAGAAGAAAACAATATGTAGGAAGAGAAAGAGGGAGAGTAACACAGATGATGTATTGTAGAATGATAGTGGTGGGTATGCGAGAGTTCCCATGTTGTTACACAATGCCTGTCACCTAAAGAAATTAAAGTTTTTTTATGCATGGCAGTGGTAGTATATGATGATCATCACTTGTCAAACAACTTGGAATGGTACATACCCATGAAATAAATCAAGTGTGTAATTCCTATAGTCACAATCGAGATCAGTCTTATAACCTTGCAAATTTAATAACATCATATGTTTTAGAACTTAGGCAGTACACTTAGGGTTAGATCAAGCTCTTACACTTGCTTTTTGGTGAAGCCTCGTTGTTTTTTCGCTATGAGTCTCATTGTATGATCTTCTATTCATAACTTTAAATTTAATATATCATTTTATTAGCCCACCATATGACCCCTTAAGTGTCATTAGAGGTCGTATTGTTTCCTAAGAGGTCATATGGTATCCTATGACCCCTTAAGACCCCTCCTCTTTCCCTCCCCCCTACTCTCCCTCTCTCTCCCTCTCCCTCTCTCCCTCTCTGATAGAAGGTAGTGCAAGTGGAATGCTCAAGTGACTTGTGTATTCACTAAGAATAGGTCCTTACTAATTTCAAGGTATTGTTGTTGTAATCAGAGGGCAAAGGTTCATAGACAACCTGAAACTTCCTCTTGATCCACCTCCCTAAGACAAGACTTCTTGGTTGCTCAAGGGCTTCAACCCCATAACCACTCTGGCTTGGTAAACTGACTCCTTGTTCATCCTCTTGGCTTTCATTCCTCTATCCCTAACCTACTCCCTGACCGCACAAGGTCTCCTTTTGTTGGTTCACACATTGTTACTAAGTTTTGCTCCCAATGGTGTCTTTTGTCTTCTACGTTTTGAGATGAAGAAGTCCTCCTCAAGTGCTAAAAATAAGTTTTTGGAGTCTACCCCACAAAAGGTGTCAAATTCATGTGAGGAAAAATTGTTTCAACTAGCATTGATGACTTTTGTGCTTTCTATTCACCATTTGTGTACCCGATTTGATCAAAACTCAATTTTGAGGCCTAAAAAGGCTACAAGCAATTAGCCCTCCTTTTGGGGTTTTGTGCTCACCGTGCTCAAGAAATGGACTTCCAAACTAAAAGCATCACATATTTGGATACCCTTTCGGGGGTTCTTGAAGATTTACCAAGTTTAGGGGTCCCTAAAGCCTTCTCCATGACTGTCCCAAAAATGGGCATAAAAAGAGGGTTTTGGTAGGGCTTGTTGGCAAAAACCAAATTTCAAACTTGGGATCCTCCAAAAGACTCAAGGACACATAATTATAAATTTTTGTTGTCTAACCAGGCCATAAACAAAAAGGTTTAAACCTCACAAAGTGAAGAACAAGATTTTCATAAAATGCACAAAAGGGAAATGCAACATTTGACAACTTTTTACTTTTTGCCTTCTACAAACACAACTTTGCAAACTTCCAATTACAACTGAAGCATATGAACATGGCCAACATTAGAGACAAGAAGGAATCCAATTTGCCCTACACAAAAGGCATTAGGCAATTACAAATAGCAAATAGTTCACTGTCAAACTAAATAGGACTGCACTTTTCTCTTTTCACTGTTTTTCCCACTTTGGACCTGCACTTTGCAATGTTAAAACTCTTATTTGAAGGTCTGGTTGTGCTTTCTTATCAATTCTCTACCTTCTTCATGCATGAATTCCTTCATACCTACAACTTGGAGAGGAGGAGTTCATGTACAACTTCAACAAACATGCAAAAATTAGTCATACTTGACTGTGACAGCCTGCTGGGCATTTTTTCATTTTGCCTAAAGAGATCATTGTTTGATCTTGGCATTTACAATACCCATGGGTAGAGCTTACACCTCTCTTGCTCTTGTTTTCAAACAAATAAAGTATATAGACAGAGGTTTTCACACACCAATGAATGGTGGAGAGCAAACAAGGAAGAAAAACTACTACCAAACAGTGACTCACTGTTTTCATTTACAATTCATAAAACTGAAACATATAACCTTCCTTTTCCAGGATTAGGAAGTCTCTTTTCTTGCACATATCACTTGGACATCACATAGGACTTTTAACCAAAAGAATGCAATTGCTCTGGGAGAGCAAAGCATCAAATTTATCGAAGACCCTAGCCAAATGGCATACTTGCCTAGGGCTCCATGGCCACAAAACTCCTTGTACCTACACTCTTTGAACCAAAACACATATTTACATAATTTACAAATTTACCAACTAGTTCTTGAGAAGCCATGAACATATTAGGACTTCAAGAAACCAAGTTGGTCCAACATTCTTGCCCAAATTTCTAGACAGGGCAGTGAAACTACCAAATCAAACCAATTTTGCTACAACTTCAAAACTTAATCAAATTTAATGCCACCAAATGGATAAGTCTAAGAAAACATAATAGAAACTGAAAATTCAAGAATAGTATGGAAAAGTACAGCAGGTGTACGGACTACTGCTCACACCAAGTTAGAAACTAGGAAAAAATAAGGAAAAACGAGTGGAAACTTTCAAAATGATTGAAAACTCCAATTGAACAACCCTTACAATAGTTCCAACAAGAGAATAAATACCATTCTAGGTTGGTTAACCTCCTATACGGATAGGTACATGTCCAAGCACACTAAATTTGACATTTTGGATGCCTAAAATGACAACTTTTATGCCTAAAAGGTGTAGGGTTGAACTCAAAACCCACAAAACACCTAAGAACACTTCTCACACCTACAAACCAAACAAAAAACATGCCTAGACCTTTTCAAAACAAAATCACATTAAAAACTCACTTTAAACAACATTTTGCCACGCAACTCCAAAACTGGCAATTTTGAGCAAAAGATGAAAATAGGAAAACAAAACCTCACAATGAGTTCAAAACTCATCCAAACAACTTAAAGAAACACAAAAACAACTTAAAAAACCATTCCCACTCAAATCTAATGAAAATCAAACTTACTCTCCAACCTGTGTTGAAAAATGAGCCTAGGTGCTCCTACACCATACTCCCCCGGTGACAAAGAAGTCATGTGACTCCTTTCAGCAGAAAAGAGAGAGGAATAGCAGCCTTGGGGAAGTCACTTTCAGGTATCCAAGTGGCTTCGGAGGCTAGTTGATCTTTCCACTTGACCAAATGTTCAAAGTAGTCATGCCTTCGAGTCTTCTTGATGATTCTGGAATCAAGTACCTTTTCAGGAATGGGAGAAGAAGAAGAGGGGAGAGGTATATTAGAAAGGGAATTTGAAAGGTCTAAAACTCTTTGATTATTTGCTGGAGGTTGCCCCTTGAAAGGTACCAAATCTGCAACATTAAAGATAGGAGATAAAGAAACATCAGCAGGTAAGTCAATTTTATAAGCATTTGGACCATACTTAGCCAAAATCATGCATGGTCCAATTCTTCTCATTTGTAACATGGTAGGAACTCCCTTTTGTAATCTAGACTTGTTTAGATGTACCATCACAAAATCTCCAACTGTGAATTGGACATCCCTCTTTGAAGCATCCACCCTTGTCTTGACACTTGCTGTGGTATCCTGCAAAGACTGCTTAACCTATTCATGTATCTCTTTGAGAGATTGTGCCATGTCTTCTGCTATCCCACTAACATGTTGCAAATTAGTCACATCATGTAACTCAAAAACACCTCTTGGATGCATACCATAAACAACTTGAAATGGACTCTTACCAGTGGATCTGTTTACACTGTCATTGTAGGCAAACTTTGCCTGTGGGATGAGATGATCCCAACTTTGTCCATACTCCTTAGTGAGACATTTGAGTAGATTACCCAATGTTCTATTCACCACCTCTATTTGGCCATCTGTCCGTGGATGCTAAGCTGAGCCAAAAGATAAGTTAGTACCCAATTTTTTCCACAAAGTCTTCCAAAAATGACCCAAAAACTTAACATCTCTATCTGATACAATGCTAGATGGAAAACCATGTATTCTGACAACTTCTTTAAAGAAAAGGAAAGCAATATGACTAGCATCATTAGTAGTTTTGCAAGGTATAAAGTGAGCCATTTTATTAAATCTGTCAACAACCACAAAGATACTGTCATGCCTTGTTTTTGTCCTTGGTAAACCTACAACAAAATCCATACTAATGCACTCCCATGGCCTAGAAGGAATGGGAAGTGGTTGATATAAACCAGCATTAGTGCTATTACCTTTGGCCTTTTGACATACCATGCACTATTCAACATACCTCTGGACATCTCTCTGCATCTTAGGCTAGTGATAAAAACGTTGAACCAACTCTAAGGTCTTGTTGAGACCAAAATGGCCACTCAAACACCCATTGTGTTTCTCTTGAATGAGATTGTCTCTCATGGAACCTTTAGGAACACATAGCTGTCCTCCCCTGAATAACAAACCATTCTGCAATGTATAGTTAGCATACTCACTATGAAAATGATTCTTAAAAGCAAGACATACTTTATAAGCAGCAGCAAAATCATCATCATTAGGATATAAATCTTGAAAGAAATCAATCCCAATACTCTTTACTTAGATCTCCTGTATAGTTAATAATCTCCTACTCAAAGCATCAGCTACTTTGTTACATTGGCCTTTCTTGTGCTTAAGAGTAAATGTATATGCTTGTAGGTACTCTACCCATTTCACATGTCTATGGTTGAGTTTATCCTAAGAATTCAAGAAACTGGCTGCTTGGTTGTCTGTATACACAACAAATTCCTTAGGAAGCAATTAATGCCTCCATTTCCTGAGTGCCTGCACCAATGCATATAACTCTAAATCATAAGATGAATACTTTTTCTTTGCATCATTCAATTTTTGACTAAAGAAAGCAACTGGTCTTTTATCCTGACTCAAGACTGCACCTACTGCAAGATGACTGGCATCACATTCTATTGTAAAGAGCTTATCAAAGTTAGGAAGGATTAACATTGGCTGTGTAGCAAATCTAGTTTTGAGTAACTCAAACCCCTTATTGGCTGCTTTGGTCCATTGAAACTTAACCTTATGACCACACTTTATTGTATCTAACATGGGTACACAAATCTCACTGAATCCTCTAATAAACTTTCGGTAAAATTGGGCTAGACCATGAAAAATCCTAACCTCATTGGCTAATTGTGGGGTTGGCCAACTTGTTATGGCTGCAACTTTAGATTGATCCATCTTAAGATCTCCACTAGACACAACAAAACCAAGATAGACTAGCTCTTGCTGCATAAACTCACATTTCTCAAGATTTATGGTTAGCTGCTCATCAGATAATCTTTGTAAAACAATAGCTAATTGTTTCAAATGCTCCTCTTTAGTCTTACTAAAAATGAGAATATCATCTAAGTAGACTACCACAAACTTATTGAGAAAATCTTGCAACACTTCATTCATTAACCTCATAAAGGTAATGGGAGCATTAGAGAGTCCAAAAGGCATAACCAACAATTCATAAAGACCCTCATTTGTTTTAAAAGTAGTTTTCCACTCATCACCCTCTTTTATTCTTATCTGATGGTAACCACTTTTTAAGTCTATTTTGGAGAAATACCTCGCACCCCCTAAACAATCCATCAGATCTTCTATCCTAGGAATGGGGAATTTATATCTTATTGTGATCTTGTTGATAGCTTTGGAATCTATACACAATCTTCATATGCCCCCTTTCTTAGGCGCTAACACAGTGGGCACTGCACAAGGACTTATACTCTTTCTTATTAATCCTTGATCCAATAACTCTTGAATCTGTCTTGCTACCTCTTTGTTTTGTTCAGGAGTCATCTTGTATGCTGCTTTATTTGGCAAAGAAGGTCTTGGTATAAATTCAATTTGATGACTAATGGCTCTAGGAGGAGGTAATGTTGCTAGTTGTCCATCACTGATGATGCTCTTAAAGTTATCAAGAAGTTGTTGCACTTCTTGTGGGATCTCAACTTGTTTTGCTTTCTTATCCTCCTTAGGTTTCACTACAAGTGCATAACCAATCCCATCTCCCTCTTTCATGGTTTGGACGAACTCTTTTTCATTGACTAATAGTACTTTAGGTGCCTGTGGTTTAGTGTTCTCTGTCTCTTCACTAAGGGACTGAATTTTGTAGACAATGCCTTTCTTTTGAAAGGAATATGTGTTTTTTTCACCATCATGGTGTGCCCTTCTGTCAAATTGCCAAGGTCTACCCAATAGTAGATGGCAAGTATCCATGGGAAGGATGTCACATAGTATCCTATCCTTGTATTCACCTATATTGAAGTCTACCCATGCTTGTTCATTCACTAGGACATGTTGCCCCTTGTTTAACCAAGTTACCTTGTAGGGTTCACTGTGCTTCATTCTAGGTAGGTTCAATTTGCCAACTACGTCCTCTGAGATAATATTATCTATGGAGCCTGAATCAATAATCACCTTACATACCTTGCCCAAGATTTTGCACTTGATCCTGAACAATGCTCTTCTTTGAGACACTTCACACTTATGAGGTTCTTTCATCAATACTCTCCTCATCATTAGACTTTCACCATCTTCGGGTGCTAGGTGCATTGTTGGAGTTCTTGTACTACTCCCTTCCTCCTAAACATAGTTCACTTTTCTTTCACCTCCATGGGAAGAACTAGGCTTTTTAGGACACCTATAAGCAGGATGACCCAATTTCTAACAGTTGTAGCATTTCATTGTGGAGAAATAAGACCCTCTACCTGGGCCACTAGACCCACCCCTTCTTGGGTTGCTTGATCCCCTTCCCCTAAAATTAGGTTTGCTTTAACAATCCCTACTTTTCTCTATAAGCTTAGATTCCCCCTGGGACGTTTGGTCTATGTGTCTTCCCCCAAAACTACCTCAATGGCCTCGACCATCTCTGCCTAGATTCCCCCTGGGACCTTTGGTCTATGTGTCTATGTGCTCACCCTGCTCAAGTGATGGACTTCCAAACTAAAAGCATCACATATTTGGATACCGTTTTGGGGGTTCTTGAAGATTTACCAAGTTTAGGGGTCCCTAAAGCCTTCTCCGTGATTGTCCCAAAAATGGGCATAATAAGAGGGTTTTGGTAGGGCTTGTATGCAAAAACCGAATTTCAAACTTGGGATCCTCCAAAAGACTCAAGGACACCTAATTCTACATTGTTTTTGTCTAACCAGGCCATAAACAAAAAGGTTTAAACCTCACAAAGTGAAGAACAAGATTTTCATAAAATGCACAAAAGGGAAATGCAACATTTGACAACTTTTCACTTTTTGCCTTCTACAAACACAACTTTGCAAACTTCCAATTACAATTGAAGCATATAAACATGGCCAACATTAGAGACAAGAAGGAATCCAATTTGCCCTACACAAAAGGCAATAGACAATTACAAATAGCAAATAGTTCATTGTCAAACTAAATAGGACTGCACTTTTCTCTTTTCACTATTTTTCCCACTTTGGACTTGCACTTTGCAATGTTAAAACTCTTATTTGAAGGTCTAGTTGTGCTTTCTTAGCAATGCTATGCCTTCTTCATGCATGAAGTCCTTCATACCTGCAACTTGGAGAGAGGAATTCATGTACAACTTCAACAAACATGCCAAAATTAGTCATACTTGACTATGAAGCCTGCTAGGCTTTTTTTCATTTTGCCTAAAGAGATCATTGTTTGATCTTGGCATTTACAATACCCATGGGTAGGGCTACACCTCTCTTATTCTTTTTTTCAAACAAACGAAGTATAGACAGAGGTTTTCACACACCAATGAATGGTGGAGAGAAAACAAGGAAGGAAAACTACTACCAAACAGTGACTCACTATTTTGGCTTACAATTCATAAAACTGAAACATATAACCTTCCTTTTCTAGGCTTAGGAAGTCTCTTTGCTTGCACATATCACTTGGACATCACAGAGGACTGTTCACCAAAAGAATGCAATTTCTATGGAGAGAGCAAAGCATCAATTTATGCAGACCCTAGCCAAATGGCATACTTGCCTAGGGCTCCATGGCGACAAAACTCCTTGTACCTACACTCTTGAAACCAAAACACATATTTACATAATTTAGACATTGACCAACTAGTTCTTGAGAAGCCATTAACATTTTAGGACTTCAAGAAACCAAGTTGGGTCAAGCATTCTTGCCCAAATTCCTAGACAGGGCCAATGAAAACTGCCAAATCAAACCAATTTTGCTACAACTTCAAAACTTAATGAAATTTAATGCCACCAAAGGGAGAAGTCTAAGAAAACATAGTAGAAACTAAAAATGCAAGAACAACACAGAAAAGTACAACAGTGTACGGACTGCTACTCTACACCAAGTTAGAAACTAGGAAAAAACAAGGAAAAATGAGTGCAAACTTTCATAATGATTGAAAAATCCAATTGAACAACCCTTACACTAGTTCCAAAAAGAGAATAAATACCATTCTAGGTTGGTTAACCTCCTGTACGGATAGGTACATGTCCAAGCACACTAAATTTGACATTTTGGATGCCTAAAATGACAACTTTATGCCTAGAAGGTGTAGGGTTGAACTCAAAACCCACAAAACACATAAGAACACTTCTCAAAACCTACAAACCAAACAAAAAACATGCCTAGACCTTTTCAAAACAAAATCACATTAAAAACTCACTTTTTACAAACATTTTGCTAGGCAACTCCAAAACTGGCAATTTTAAGGAAAAGATGAAAACAGGAAAACAAAACCTCACAATGAGTTCAAACTCATCCAAACAACTTAAAGAAACACAAAAATAACTTAAACAACCATTCCCACTCAAATCTAATGAAAATCAAACTTACTCTCAAACCTGTGTTGAAAAATGAGCCTAGGTGCTCCTACACCACTCTCCCTCCCTCTACCTCTCTCCCTCTCTCTACCTTCCTTCCTCTCTCTCTCTCTCTCTCTCTCTCTCTCTCTCTCTCTCTGCCCCTCCCCTCTACCTCTCTCCCTCTCTCTACCTTCCCTCCCCCCTCTTCTCCTCCCTCTCTTCCTCCCTCTACCTCTCCCTTCCCCCCATCTTCTCTCTCTCTCTCTGTCTCTCTGTACCTTCCCTCCCCCCCTCTTTCTCTTCCTCTCCCCTCTACTCTCCCTCCCCTCTCCCCCTCTCCCTCCCTCTACCTCCCTTCCCCCCTCTTCTCTCCCTCTCTCCCTCTCTCCCTCTCTCTCCCTCTCCCACCTTCCCCTCTCTCCCTCTACCCACCCCCCCTCTCTCTCTCTCTCTCTCTCTCTCTCTCTCTCTCGCTCGCTCCCTCTCCCTCTCTCCCTCTCTCTACCTTCCCTCCCTCTACCTCTTCTCTCCCCCTCTCCCTTCTTCCCTCTCCCTCTCCCACCCCCCCTCTCTCTCTCTCTCTCTCTCTCTCTCTCTCTCTCCCTCTACCTCTCTCCCTCTCTCTACCTTCCCTCCCCCCTCTTTTTTCCCTCTCACTTCTCTCCCTCTCT